>NW_025051020.1:0-13276 GCF_019279795.1 Protopterus annectens
AGGAGTATCTATATTCATCAAAGATACCTACACCTCCATGTTAGTGACACTGCACAAAGCATCAGAAACCATCCATGTGCAACTAACAGCGGGAAAAACTGCCTTTCAGTTTGTAGCCTGCTACAGAACACCCTCCCTATTACAGGAACCCCACTTGGCATTCTTGAGAACACTGGAGAATATGAAGGTCTCTCCAAACACTATGTTATTGGGTGACTTCAACTACCCAAGCATTGACTGGGAAAACTACTCAAGCCCAAACACCCTCACCCAACAGTTCCTTGAATTTATAAACTCTAACGCAATGGAACAACTGGTCACCACTCCCACAAGAGGGAACAACATATTCGACCTGGTCATCACCAACATGGGGACTCTATGTTCCCCTCATTGGTAAGATCAGACCATAAACAAATTTCCCTGGACATCCATATCCTGTCCCCACCCCCAGCCAAGGAAATCACTGTAAAGAATTTCTCAAAAGCCAACTTTGCACTTCTCAAGACTGAGGTAGAATCCTTCAAAGCCCCTGAGCCAGAGGATAATACAGCCCAATCTGCAGAATCCTTTATAAATGCTTTCTATGAGCACCTGCAGGAATGCATGGATTGTGCTATCCCAAATAAAACCAAGACTCACTCCTCTAAAAACAGGAGACCAGTCTGGTGGACCCCGGCCATAAATAAGCTATACAACAGAAGGAGGAAGCTACTACATGACAGAGCAAAATCCCAAAAAGGGAAGGCATCTCTGATCAGTATTAGCAAGAAACTTCGATCCCTCATAAAATCATCAAAGGCCAGCTTCGAAAGAAAAATTGCCCTAGACACTAAACATAATCACAAGGCCTTCTTTAGTTATGTCAGGAACATGGGCAGAAACTCCCAGATATGCTCTGAATTGTTGCATAACGGTACAAAATATACCAAACCTACAGACATAGCCAACATCCTGGCAGACAGATTCATCGCAAACTTCTCCACCCCTTCCCCCCAAAGGAGCAAATGCCTATCCCAACTGAATGTAACCTCCCTGACATCACAGATGCACAGGTGAAAGCTGCCCTCTCCAAAGCAAAAAACACAACATCTATGGGACTGTACGGTGTCCCAGGCTGTGTTTTACACGTGCTCCAGGAAGAACTGAACCCTCACATTAAGTCACTGTTCAAACTTGCCTTACTACAGGATATGTACCCAAAGAATGGCATACAGCTACAGTGGTCCCACTCCACAAAGGTGGTGCCACAACGGACCCCGGAAACTATCGCTCATAAGCCTGACTAGTCTGGTCTGTAAAGCTTTGGAGCGTATTATCATGGAACTCATAAACAAAGACATTTGGAGCCTCCAGACACTGGACCCTACCCAATTCGGCTTTGTTAAGCACAGATCTTGCCTCTTAAACCTAGTTGATTTCTTTAAAACAGTTACCAAAGCCATAGATGAGGGTAAGGTAGTCCACACAGCCTACCTGGACCTCACAAAAGCCTTTGACACAATACCCCACTTGGGCATCATAAATAAGCTTACCAGCTTAAATATCAACCCCTATATCACAAGATGGGTTGCAAACTTGCTCAGAGATAAAACCCACATGGTCAGAATCACAGGTGCCATGTCCGAATCCAAACCAGTTACAAGTGGCGTCCCACAGGGCTCAGTTCTGGGACCTCTCTTGTTCGGTATATACTTCTCTGAGGTTCAGGCTAACACGGGGGGATTATGGCTGACAAAGTTCGCAGATGACTGCAAACTGGGGGCCATAATCGAATCTCCAGCTGACACAAGCATCCTCCAAAAGGGTCACACAGAGACGGATGCTTGGTGCCAGAGCCACGGCCTCAAGCTAAATGCTAAAAAGTGCATAATCATCCCCTTTGGGAAAAACAAGGTGCCCACAAATTACCACATAGGTGGTAATCCATTAAGTACGGAAGAAATAATTAGAGATTTGGGGACCAACGTAGATAGTAATCTCTCCTTTGATAATCACATTGCCAAAATGGTTAGAAAGACCTTCTATATTGCCCACCTTATCACGAAAGGGTTCGCATCTAGATCAAGAGAAGTCATTGTGCTCCTCTACTCATCACTCATCAGGCCCATATTTGAATACAATGCCCCTTTTGGGATGTACCTTACCCGACACCTGCAGCAACTGGAGAGACCCCAAAAGTACCTCACCAAGAGGATCATGGGCTACAAACAGATGTCCTATGCAGCTCGATTAAAGAAACTCCAGCTCTACTCAGTTGCTTACCGCCTACTCAGAGGAATCTATGTCTGACGTACAAAGCCATGTCAAACCCAGAATTAATGGACATGCTCCACCTCAAAAAATCCAAGTCCCTTAGAGCTACACGCTCCAGGGACGTAAACCTCAGCACAAAAATAAATAGGACATGCTGGAGGGACAGATTCATTTCCCAGAGGCTCCCCTCACTCTGGAATCGAATCCCAATTCATGTTAGACATAGCCTCTCGCTGACCCTCTTCAAGCGAAATCTGGACGCGTGGATGGGAAATCACAAATTCACCCCGGGATCTCTTCTGTGTCCCTGCTAGACAGAGGCACAGTAAACTAATCTTAAAAGGGTACCTTCATTTACCTACTTTACAGAGGCACAATAGGCTAATCTAATTGGGAGGTGGAAGCCAAATACACTCTGGCTAGGCTTATAAATGCCATACGGCAGATAGCCTAGTATCTACCTATGAACATGGAAATTAATCTTGGTGATATTATGATATCTGATTTAATAGTTCATTCTTGCTCAGTTTTTAACCCATATATTAACTGGTCTTTTGACCCAAAGGTCTGCATCAAGTCTTTTGTTGTAAAAACTAAAACATTAACAAATAGATCCTTAAATCTATTATTAAACATTATTTCAAATAAATACAACCATAAAGCAATACAAAACACAAAATTTAACTGGGCAACAAATTGTCTGATGAAACATTATTTACTGCACTTCCAAGTACGAGGAAGTTGCTTCTTAAAGGGCAGGTGTTATCTCATAGAGAAGAAGAAAAAATAAATGCACCAAGACATAAATCATCCCCAGTTGAAAAATCGTCCCTACCCATTCCCAATCATTAAACTGTAATAAAATCCAAATATTACATTTACTGCAGATCAGTAACATATGTGGTTATCAACTGGATGGAGGCAGTCAAACACTGCCAAAATATGACGTGCAAAAATGATGCCATTTCAGCTGTTGCTGTGAGTACATTCATTATAGTACAAACAAAACTGTCACGGACAAGAAAGGTCAACCAATTTTAATAGCAGCATCCAAAACATACACCAACATGTTGACCCAGGTTTCGTCCTCACGTTGAAGACTTCTTCAGAACAATGAATAAATTTCAGTTCACATTTAAATAACCCTATGTGCATCACTAATTTATATCATAATTCAATCAAACTGAAATAAAATAGACAAACAATAACACAATTATTTAATTAACTAAAAGGAGCCACACTACATCACAGTAAAATGGAGAATATGTAGTATAGAATAGTGTACTTACATGTATTATGTTTAATAAATAAAACCACTGATATAATAAATATCAAACAATATATATATATATATATATATATATATATATATATATATATATATATGTTATATATACCTGTATATGCTTATATCATAATTAACTTTATATTACTAATGCAAAGGGCATCAAGCTTAATTAATCTCTAATGGCAAAATTTCCTTTTAACATTCCTGTGTTGACTTAGTTCTTACAATTGAAAATAAAGAGATTTGCGCTAGGGAACCACGTTCCTATAATCACAATAAACAAACTGAAAAGTCCCATAAACAGGAACGTGGAGGCTTGGTAAATCGAACGTGCACTTCACTTGTATTTAAACAAATCCACTTTAAACCAATGAATGCACTTTAAACAATGAATGAAAATGCAAGCGAAAAAAACAAAGTCTAAGTATACCACAAGGGAAAAAGTCCACAAAACTCCAGAATGCCAGGAACGTTCTTTATTCACATGCAGTAAGCGCTTTCACCAAAACGGCTTCATCAGACTGTGACAGCATGCATATTCAACAGCCTTTAAATACCATCCTTAATTGATAACAGAACGTTATCATATTATACAATTATGTAATTATTTCATTTAAAACATTTAAAGTAACAGTGAATGTTAAAATGTTTTAAAAACTTTAAAAACCCATGATATAAGACATAACATATAAAATTACAAAAAAATTTTACAAAAAATTTTACAAAAAATTACATTGCTATATCACTGTATCAAATATGTGCTATTCATATCATGCACTTTTAAAATTTAATTAATTTAAAACTCTACATAACTTCCTTCTTTTTAACACTGGTTGAAGGCTAACCTTATCATTATCATTCAAGCCAGGACTTGAATCTGCTCTACATCTAATGATCCATCTGAGTTCCATCTCAAGTGTATAGTTTTCCACGTCCCCCCCTCTCAAAGTTGTATGAATATTCTGTAAGACAAGGAACGTAAATGTATGTGCATTACCAGCCGTCATCTGATGTTTTGCCAATGCATTATTAACATCCCTAACCCTCATTTTATAAGTATGCTCCCTAATTCTCTCTCTTAACTGCCTGTTGGTCTTACCTATATAAAACGCTGAACAGGCAGAACAGGTAGCAAGATAAATAACATTTTTAGACTTACAATTAGTCCCTGTCATGAAAGAGAAAATCTGTCCTGTAACAGGTTGTTCAAACATAGTACTATTATTGATGAACCCACATTGATTGCAACAACCACAGGCAATAGTATTGGAACTGGGAGTTATATGTCTAATCCCATCTCTATGACATAACATACTCTTTAGGTTCATTTTATTTTTATAAATGTACCTGGGTTTTGGTCCTACTATCTTACTAATCTCATCATCCACACCCAACACATCCCAATGTTTTTCAATGATGTTCCTGATGTTAAATACATCACTAGTGTAAAAAATTGGAACACTGAGAGTGGTATTCATGGTCCTAGATAAAAATCCTTCTCCCTCCAAAGCTATACTGCTTGATCCACTAGAGAAATATGGGCATGCTGTAGTGTCCCTCAACCCACTAGTATCAATGAAGGCTTTATTAATCTCAACATCACTATATGACCTACCCAACAACCTAGTTCTCAAGCCAGAAATCTCATTCCTATAGCCATCATCTGTGGGATTAAGACGGGATGCCCTTATGGCCTGTCTTCTCACAACGTTACCAAAAACGTGTAACGGGTGCATACTTGTTCTGTGGAGCAAAGTATTCTTATAACAACTCTTCCTATGGACAGAGGTGTTCAGTAAGCCATTACTCAATCTAATGATGTCTACATCCAAAAAAGATAAATAATTTTTAGAATAACTCATTGTAAATTTTAAATAGCTAGTGGTATTATTAATAAAGTTTTCAAATTCATGTAATTGTGCCTCATCACCCCTCCAAATTAAGAAGAGGTCATCCACAAACCTCTTATAAAACGTAACATACTGTTTATACCCTGGACTTGGTATCAATATATCTTTCTCCCATATAGCCATAACAAGGTTGGCGTAGCTATTGGAACATGATGTGCCCATAGCTACGCCATCCTTTTGCAAATACAAATCATTCGTAAATGCAAACACATTGTTTTCTAATACAATTTCAAGAAACAGTGCTATTAATTCAATTTTATTAATATCTAATGATGTATACTTCCTTAGATAGTCCTGTATACAGTCAACTCCACTATTATTGGGAAGTACAGTGAAGAGGCTCACCACATCAAATGTAACTAAAAAATACTCACTACTCTCTTCTAGTGTATTTACATACTCATATAGACTGATTAAAAACTGTTTACTGTCTTTTAGAATGATGTCATTAGAATCAATGACAGGTCTTAATTGTTTTTCCACAAACAATGAGAATGGTTGTGTCAACCATCCCTGCCCTGAAACTATAGGTCTCATCGGGGGATTAGATAAACTCTTGTGGACCTTCGGGAGGCCCTTAAACACAGGTATTAATGGATTATTTACCTTCAAAAACCTAAAAAGGTTTCTGTCAATGATACTGCACCTATACAAGTCATCTATGGTGTCATATACACAAAATACTTTAGTTCTCACTTCATCCATATCTAACCTAGTATAAAAAGCTGTATCACTCAACATATTATGAACACTATCCTTATATTGTTCAGAATCCATTACTACGATGGGACCACCTTTATCAGCAGGGGTGATTATAATGGAATCATCTTTTCTCAACTTATCCAGGGCTTGCTTTTGTGTAAAGGTCAAATTATTCCTTTCCTATTTCTATTACAGCTATTTCTATCGCTATAATATCTATATAGATCTTGTTCAACCAATCTGGTATATGTTTCCAAAACAGGATGTAGGACTGGAACGTAAGCACTCACTGGTCTAAAAATATTCCTATTTTCCTTCGAAGCTTTCGAAGTTCCATATTCCAGCTTCAATTGCACATTTCTCATAAACATTTTTATATCAATCACTGTATCAGTAATATCACTACTTTTACTAGGAATAAATGTTAAGCCCTTATTAAGAACAAATTCCTCATCATAACTAAGAGTCCTGTTGGACAAATTAATTACAATGGATTCCCCTTCACACTCCACATTTTCTTTATTGTAGGGCCAACCTGCTCTGTTTCCATTACTTTCCGTTTTTGACGGCCTCTGCTCATGGTGCGTGTTCTCCCCTTGAAACGAGGAGACTGTATTGGGAAAGGGGTATCCCTATTATTAATATAATTTCCCACTGTCTTTTTATATTCTACAATGACTTTCTTTCTTACAACAGGGTTAGCAACATTCTCCAGCTGAGTAACACATTTACTTTGCATACTGTTAGCTGCAGATGTATCATCTGCACATACTTTTTTGTTGTTATTATTAATGGTAACCACAGATGGATACAAATTCACATTATTGGAATGTTCAGCAACAGGGACTACGTCATTCCCCATTTCAGTACATTCCATATTACCACTCGTAACAGTATTAAACTCATTGTTACATTCAAAATCACATGTAGTCAATACACTATTTACATTAATAATATTGTCACCAGCATAATTCTTTTTCTCTGTTCTCGCTTGCATAGTCCTAGGCCAAATAAAAATTTGGCCATTATTAAAATCAAACATGTCTCTTTCAATCTTTTGTTTCTTTTGGTCTAGAAGCCGTTTCTCATAGAGCAAAACATTTTCCATAAGCCTATCCATACCAGCAATGGCCTTCGAAGATGAATACTTCGAAGTAATAGACCCATGCAACTTAACTACTTTTTCACGTAATACTTCCTCTTCAGGTAAATGGTAGTCAATCAATAGCTTCATATAATTGAAGCTTAAATCCATGTTAAGCTTTTGCCACTTTAACAATAGTTCTGGAAAATGATTACCTGAACTAGGCATTTTCAGCACTCTCAGTCCCCTTGGAATAATCCGTTTCTTGAGGCAAGCCTCAAAGTGGTGTTGCTGCAGTTGCAGTCTTTTCAATTTCAGGAATTCAGTCTCCAAAACCTCCAGCTCTTCAGCCAAGTTCACTAAATCCTCAGCGTTATCCCTCTCGGATCCACGCGTAGTATCAGGTTCAAACATAAGTAAAATATTCTCCTTGCCAGAAACACATTCGTTGAATCTGCCCAACTTCCGGTCGACAGCACTGTTGACGTCAGGAACATATGCCAACTCAATCTCATCACCACTAGTACAAGCCATACCCTCAGCGCAAAGCCAAAGAATTGAATTAACACAAATGAAAATAAAGAGATTTGCGCTAGGGAACCACGTTCCTATAATCACAATAAACAAACTGCAAAGTCCCATAAACAGGAAAGTGGAGGCTTGGTAAATCGAACGTGCACTTCACTTGTATTTAAACAAATCCACTTTAAACCAATGAATGCACTTTAAACAATGAATGAAAATGCAAGCGAAAAAAACAAAGTCTAAGTATACCACAAGGGAAAAAGTCCACAAAACTCCAGAATGCCAGGAACGTTCTTTATTCACATGCAGTAAGCGCTTTCACCAAAACGGCTTCATCAGACTGTGACAGCATGCATATTCAACAGCCTTTAAATACCATTCTTAATTGATAACAGAACGTTATCATATTATACAATTATGTAATTATTTCATTTAAAACATTTAAAGTAACAGTGAATGTTAAAATGTTTTAAAAACTTTAAAAACCCATGATATAATGATATAAGACATAACATATAAAATTACAAAAAAAATTTTACAAAAAACAAACACTAAATACTATATACAGGTATATTTATTAACCATTGCCCTCAAGATTAAACATTGCTAATTAAACAAATCTAATATAGTACCTGTAACAATCCAAGTCTGTATAATCTAATCAACTAATGTCCAGTATTATAAGGGAGGTCAGTTTCATATTCATAATTGTAGCCTCTTGACATAAATGCGCTTCAGCAGAAGTACCAAGAAACAGAAGTGGAATTCCTAACTAACCATTCCAGCAGCCATTAAATGCTTGTAACCCACAGTAAATGCAGTTTTCTGGCTTTTTACTACTGATTTTCAAAAAGAGTTTAATTATCCAAATGCTTATTTCTGTTGCCTTTTACTATTTATCAATGTTCATTCTCCAGGTATATTTTCCAAGCTCAGTGATGTCAGAAGAACTGTGCAGCATCTCCTTAATTTTGCCTCTGCATCCTCATGTGTATTAAATATCAGACATTCCCCTGAAAGGTTAACATTTATTTGTGCATGATATGGAAGCTTTACATCTTCCTCTGGTTACCGCATCTATTATTTTTTTTCTTCCAAAAGGTTTATCCTTGCTTCTGTTGAAGGGATCATGTGTGAAGTGTTCTTACATCTTCCCTTTACCTCCGGTAAGTGATCTGAATGTGCAGGCAAAGCTGCTTCCATATTTCCAGCTAGTTACTACAACAAATAATGTACTTCAATAAAAGTAGAATTAAAAGTAGAATTAATCTTGTGCAAATTAGTCAGAATTCATTCAGATCTAGAGTTCTCCATGTTGGGAGGGTGGCCTAATGGTTAAAGTGTTTGCCTTACAAACACAAGGTGTAGGGTTTAAGTCTCACAAGGGATAATTGGCTAGCCTTAAAATGGCTCACAAGGGCAGGTAGCTTAGTATGAATCATAACCCAGTCCATAACCCATAACTCATAACCCAGATTTAGATATATTTATTTATTTTCTAGAGTGTAGCAGATAGCAGGAACAATTCCAGTTGTTTAGAATGCATATGTGATCTTGGAGCAACCAGTCAATGACTACATTTTTTTATTTTTATTTTTTGGCATGATGACTCACCACATATGCAGACTTCAGAATTGCAAGTAAGTGTATAACTTCTACCACAAAGCCAAGAGTTTTAGCAGCAAATATGCTTATTTTAAAATAGGAGTCAAAGCTTTTATTAAACACATAAATGTGCAGCAAAATGATCTCCCTTGTCATAGGTTTATCAGTCAAGGTTAAAAATGACTGATGTAATTGTTTAACCTTTAATCCATCTTAATATGTAGAACAGAAAGTTTCAGTCCTCAGTGAAGATAAGAGTTAGTATTTCTATTTAATATTCTATTATATTCTATTTATATAAATGTTTACCATTTCATTCCTGAGTACTCCACATAGCAATAAAATATTTGGAACTGCATTTACTGACAGCACATCAGCTTGCATATCAACTTTAGCAAGAATCATCAGGTTTCAGCTTGATGAGAACCCAGCTTGCTGAGTTCAACTCATCAGGAGCTCAGCAAAAGAAAATTTAAGAAACACTTTTGTATGGGGAGATACACACACACACACACACACACACACACACACACACATATATATATATATATATATATATATATATATATATATATATATATATACATGTCACATGAAGCAGAGCCGTTACCTGACCCTATGCACATACACATATGAGCTCTGTTGTTAGAGAAAAATAAAGAAAACAGAAATTCACAAAATAAATAGAATTGCTACAGGTGCATACTAAGAAAATGAACCAACATTGATTCATTTTGAGTAAATATGGTCAGGGAGATCATCATCAGGGAACAAAACTTGATCAGTTGAGCCTTTGTTGAAATGTGACTCAGGAATGTGTAGACAAGACTATATTATCAGAAATTATATTCTCCAAAGGAAAATCCAACTATCTATCATATTCTCAAAAGAGCTATTTGTCTTTCAATCTGTTCACCCATCTATCCATTTTCCATCCATTTATCTTTCCAGTTTCTGACAGGACTCTTACTGTAGATAAGAGATGCTGTGAACTGAAACTATAGCTCTCAACCTTTTGGCTTCAAAACCAAGGACAAAACCAAAAACAATGGGGAATAAATGCCCCAACATCAGGGACAATTTTTAAATATTTTTCAGATTCCCTCTCGAAATAAATAAATAAATAACAGAAGAGCATATTTTGCATTGATAAACGTTTTATGAATAGTACAAATAGTAAGAATATGTGAAACTCTAATGTCTGGCACTACTGACTGACTGTAATCCTTAGTGATTAACCAGAAAACCACAGATTTTAAGAGGATCATGGATAAAATATGAGGCAGAATCAGGAACATTTGAGAGGCATAACTAGAACTTATCCAGGGGCAATAAACATAATATAAAATGGAAAAAAAAACTCTCAAAGAAATTAGACTTACTTGGCACATTCATTTAGGTTATGTATGAAAATTTAATCTGTAACTTTAACAGAAAGGATTGGACATTGCTCATTTGTCAGGCAGTCTGTTCAGCAGACTGCCTCATCATGAACCTGATGACAACACACTCTGGTAGTGTGCATGCTTCCTATTCATGTAAAGAGGAGCTCTTCCCTGACCCTCTTCAAATGCAGTTTAGATCAGTGGATGGGAAATCATAAATCCACTCCTGGGGTAACGCCCATCTCCCTTATGGACAGGGTCAGTCTGTAAAATACTCAAAGACATAGGCACAAACTAAACCATCCACTAGCCCTTAGGGATAGAAAATCTGGTACAGTTCAGGGAATAATAGATAGGCTTTTAAGGCCTCTTAAACCATTAGCCCAGTAATCCCCTATGAACCTATGTTGCTGCAATGTGAAGGTAGTGTTCCCTAAGGGAATTATTCCAAGATAGTGAGATCATGGGGGGGGCTTCTTCATGGTAAGTATAACTGTATATGACAAATCTGTTCTATGCTCCTGTACAGTGTATGCTGAAGTTCTGTTCATTTATACCAAATGGTGTTTGCATTTATCCTCTGGAGCCCTTGTTCATAATACTATACAAAGCCCCACCAATGTCTGCTGAGGATGCATACAACAGAGCACACACAATGACATGGAACAACATTGACAAAGTGTTTGATGTGCTGAAATTATGATTCAGACATCTGGACACATCTGGCAGTACACTGAGTACACAACACAAAAGGCTGCACAGATGTTTCCCATTTGTGCCATGCTTTGCAGTATCATTATATCAAAACATGGAAGCTTGCCAGCCCTAGATATGGGTGATCCACCACAAGAACCCTAGCTGTCTGAACAGGAGTTATGCCAGGATTCACAAGACGATCTGGAGGACATAAGGGAGAGAACATCCAGGCATGGGTTATGAAGGCTGCTATTTTTGTCTGTTAAAAGCATTCTCTAGTCTGCTCCTTGATCTGTTTAAAACTTTCATTTAGTGGCTACAGCTAGGAACTGTAATAGTGTGCATTACTATAATTGTTTTTGTTTTATTTAAATTACTAAATTGTAAACTGCTTTTCCATACTGAGACTTGGATTTTCTATTTGTGGGTGTTCTTTCTATGCTTTTAAAGTGAGGTTTCTGTGTTCTGCTCAGGTGGCATAATCTTGATAGAGACCTGTTGTGTAGGCTGGAAGTTTTGTTTGTGTTTCTGGCAGCCATTTTCTGCTGATTGTCTTCATTATTGAGAGTAACAAGGCCTCCTGACCTTCTGTAGTACGAGTGATTGGGTAATAGCAGGGGCTGAGGAGTAATCTGATCTTCCCAACTCTTCCATTCTTACTGCTATATAAACCCTGTGTCTTATAAAGGCTCTGCTTGTATTGTCAGGCTCTGGATTGCATTGCATAAGTGGAAATTCCTTAAGATTCCAAGAGCAGGCTAAGTTATTTCTTACACTTATTTCACTGAATTGCACTTCTGAAACGCTTATAATTGTGCTATACAGTTGATCTATTATATTTTTGCATTGCTATAAAGCTTTTTTATTGTTTCACTGCATTTATGTACTGTTTTAAACTGTTTTAACTTTACTTAAATGTAAACTGCTTTTTCATACTGAGAGTTGTATTTTCTGTTTGTGAATGCTCTATCCGAACCTTTGTGTGCATTTTTGTCTGTTAAAAACATTCTCTAGTCTGCTCCTTGATCTGTTTAAAACTTTCATTTAGTGGCTACAGCTAGGAACTTGGTGGCTTTGCAGTTGCCCGCAAATACTGTATATTTGATCTGTGACACTCCTCCCAGTCTAGTGTCATTAGTCCACTCAATCTAATAGAGAACATTTGTGAAGGCCAACCCACTCAGATTCTTAACATTGAATTAACTTCTGTTCCAGCTTTCTCCATTTCCACTTTACTGGAAAAAAAAAATTCTAAGCTTGCTTCCCCCCTTTCCTGTGGCAGGTCAGATATGGATTTGCTGTGTCCAGGACTCTTTGCCCCCCACACTTAACTGGGGTTAAACTATTCCTGGCGCCATAAAGTCTGTTTTTTAAAATTTCCCTTGCAACTAGCCAGCTTTTTAGTTTTAGCACTCATCTGTTTCTTTCATCTCAGCACTTGTTCAGAACTCATTGTAAGCACTAAATAAGTTACAAATTACTACAGCACTCAACTTTCCTCACTTGTCTAGAGGAAAACAGTTTTTAGTACTTAATAAATAAGCACCTATTCAGGCATGTCTAAAGGTCAGCTCCCGGTGTTTTCTCCTGTCTACCTGATGAATCTGGGCATCTTGAGACAATGCAGCAATTGCCTCATGTACACAGACAACCCTCTCCTCCTACCACCCAACACTACGACCTGTGAGAGATGCACTTATATAGCCAAACTGGAAGCAAAGCTCTCTTTACTAAAGACAGGCCTAGACAGTCAAGAGGAGAAGGTAAACACTTGCACCGCACCACACTCATCACATAGTCCCTCAAAACACACTCCCCCACAAAGCCA
>NW_025051021.1:0-13098 GCF_019279795.1 Protopterus annectens
CATTCTCAACCCTCCCTCTGTCCCTCCCTTTGTTCTGCCTTTAAAATGCACCTACCTGATAGAGTATTAAGGTCAAATAATCAAAATCTATTAGAAGTGTACAAACCTACTCATCCCCCAGGCAAAAACCTTCTATCCTATGGAACTCCCTACCACCATCCATTCGCACCACCTCTAACCATTTTACTTTCAAAAGATCTCTACTCATATCTTGCATCACGGTGGGAATGCTCTTGCTCCCACCCTACATAACTAACTCTGGCTATTTTCATTCTCCTTCTATTTATTCCAGCAAACTTCTTTATTATTTTCCCCAGCACACACATTATTATTCCTATGGTATTTGCAAAGAATGTACTAGACTGGGCCTTTAAGTCTATGCTTCCTAATATGCAATGACTTTCAGTATTACTTTGTACTATTCCTTCTGTTAGTCTGTATCATCAGTATGTTTCATCATGTCTGTATTATTTCTAATGTTTGCTGTACTATTTTGAAATTATTTGCTTTAATCTTTTACATCTGTATAATTATCATTAATAACCTGCTGTACCTAGATTGTTAGCGAACAAACCAATGTAGACCACCACAATCCTTCGATAAAACACTAATTTAATATGACAAGGCAAAATTCAACAAGCAGTTTTTAACACAGATAAGCGCTTTCGGGCTCTGCCCTTCTTCAGATGAAATAAAAACAATCTTAGTCACATTTAAATACCTAATTCAAAACAGTTTCCAACCAATCAAAATTTATACTGCACCCTCCTATCTTTGAGGGTGGGTTTCATAGGAACAAATTCATTTAGTCCTGGTGTCCTATGGGCTAAAAGCTCAATTATCCACTTTGCTTCTTCTCTCTCAGTGGCATCTACCGACTACCCTTTCTTATACTAAATACATTTTGTAGCTCTAAATCTAAACTGATGGTCATTATTTACTTCTATGTTTATAAAGTGCATTGTACTACTTCTAGTTCTTATGCATGAAGATGTTGCCAGAATTCTAACTTTAAACATATTATTTGTTTTCGATAAAATGCTTTGCATTTGCCGAACTCAGCTAAATAAATTATATTCTTTGTTCTACAATTGGCTTTTGCTTTCAAAATGAAATAATTTCCCTGTTACTGGATGCTTAAAAACAGTATTTATTAATACAGTGACATGCTTTGCACATAGCCCACATGGTTTTGTACCTACTTGGCAAAATGGAACTTTTCTTAGTAGTTTACTCTTTCTTGTGTTAAAATGTCTTTCAGATTTTATTTCTTCTAAATCAAATTTGGGTTCCATCCCTACTATTTCTTTTATTTATCATCCAGATAAAGGTATATGTAATTTTTTTCTTAATAATGTCACCATGTATATTACTACTATAAATGAATGTCATTCTATTAAATGCTAATTTATATATATATATATATATATATATATATATATATATATATACATATATATACATATACACATATACATATATATATATATATACATATATACATATATATACCTACTCTCTCTATACCCTTTGTATATATATATATATACATATACATATATATATATATACATATACACCTATACATACATATATACATATACACCTATACATACATATACATACATATACACCTATACATACATATACATATACACGTATATATACATATATATATATATATATATATATATATATATATATATATACATATATATATATATATATATATGTATATATACTCTTACATATATATATATATATATATATACATATAGGCATTCATATATATATATATATGAACGTATACTACATACATATACATATATATATATATATATATATATATATATATATATATATATATATATATATACATATACATATATATATATATATATATATATATATCCAATAAAGTGCTTTTAAGTCTCTTGTTTAGAAACTTTAAATGTATGGATACAATACACATACTTCACAGGAAGTTTTATGTAAAGAACAATCATATGACCACCTTCTGCAGTTGTCAGTTTCCCCAGCACTTGGTGTTTCCCCAGGTGGTCTCCATCCAAGTACTAACACAAGGCCAACCTAAGCAGGTTTGACTTTTTTTGCTCATTACCAAGTGTGTTTTAATCTTCACTTGTGAATGGACCTTTGAGAATACATGCATTTTTATTGGATTTAATTGGTGTTGAGGATATATAGAGTGAACTGTGGGGAACCATAAGGAACACAGAGTGTTTTATTTTGTTGGTTTATGTGGTGTGAGCCAGGTGGTGGTGTACAACCAGAGACAACAGCTTCTTGGCTTTGGGCACTCTAGGAGTTGTAGAGATGAAAGAAAAAAGGATGAGGCAATGCCTGTTGCCTTACTGTTGGGAGGAGGGAGGTATGGAGCAAATTCAAGGTGCACTTTCTGTGGTAGTATCTTCAGTGGGAGATCAGAGGGCTGCACTGCAGTACCCTTCAAAGACACATGGGGCGGCTGAGGTGCTATGTATATATGCACTTGTATCATTCATACTGTGCTGTATAAAAGAGAAATTCTCATTGTCGGTGGATAAACAGTGGCATTAATTCCTACAGCTCTTGCCCTAGGAGGAACAAATGGCCTCTGAGATATCACTTTCATGGGCATGAACAAAAATGATAAAACTGATAGAGTGAAGGATGGGACCATTTTCCTAGAGTAATTAAAATTGTAACTAGACCGGAAACCTACACAACCACTAGCAGTGCACAAACACAAATATTTCAGGACTTTAATACAAATGTCCTAGAACAATGAGTACCTTAGAGGTGCAACGTAATGAATACTTTAGTAATATGGAGACATCTTGTACCATTCTTTTGTATCCTTGTCCATTGTTTGGGTTGACCATAAAACAGTAAATTTTAAATAAAATTGAAACAGATGCCCTCTGCCCTTGGTTCCCTTCCTGAACTGCCCTCAAAGAGACAACCTGTCACTACTACATGATACATTTGGCAAGCTTCAAATCAGTAGCACTGCTTGTATCAGAATGTAAAGCAGCTGTAGATGCCTGTCCCCTAGGCAACAAGGTGCAGGTAAACCAGAAACAACCCAGCTTTTGAAACCTATAATATCAACAAACTATATAATAAAGAATAATAGCCAAAAAGTAAGTATTCAGAATGATAGGCTCATTATTAAGTTAACATTAGTTAGCAATTAAATATACCAAAATAGTCGGGGGTGAAAACAAAGTCAGGACTAAGATAATCCACAAAACTTATTCTAGATTTGTTGTAATCCTCATGAGCACAGTTACAGCAGTGCCTGAACTCATTGAGAATGATACCTTCCTGAGCTGAAAATCACCTACTGGCTCATAACATTTAAACTTTGTACCCATCCATCCTGTCTCATAAGTGGCTTGAACCCAATGTTTCCTCTAGCTATCACACAACCTCGATCATAAAACACTTTCAGAAACAAGAGTGTGCATCGTGGGTCCTGACAGTATCCCTGGATGCAGCCAGATAGCATACAAAAGTGTGATTTAGCCATGCTATGTGCCTGTGAACCTCAATATTCCTGGTTTTGTAACAAATTGGTGGAGAACTGTAATGGTCATTCCTGCCACAAAGAAGGAAGGCTTTACAGATCCAGGCAGTTCAGAACTATCCTTCTGTGTGCAAAAGCCATGGAAGACTTATGGAATTAATAAGGTATAGAAAACCTCCAACCACTAAGACCAATCAAATTCAGGAAGGTGGGTCATGCTTACTCAATCTGATGAACTTTTTGAAAATGTTACCAAAGCAAAGGGATAAAGGTAAAATGGCATAGACTTTACCAAGATGACCATACATTGAGTATGGCTCTCCTATTGAAACAGAAACTCAGAAGAGAGGAGTCTGCTAGACTGGAGAGATGTTTTAAAAATAATAAATTAGGGGACAGGAACTACCTCTATGAAGATTTTCTGATGTACCAGGAAGCTGGAAAGAGACAAGGAACTGTATTAATTTGCCAAGCTACAAATAAACAACTGGATTAGTATTCCACAGCAGGGTTGTTAATTGAAAGACTTTAATATGCTCAAAACCCTGACCATGGGGAAAGCAGCAACCCTTAAATGGTATAGATGCAATCTGCAGCAGAAGGAGTTGATTCTAAGGAAAATAATGCAGGGACAAATAATAACTAAAAAGTGGGAAGAGTAGAAGTGTTTGTGAAGAATTATTACTCTCTTCCTTGTGTGGGAGTAATTTATTCCATATAATCAGAGAATGTCTTCAGGAAACAGGTGTGAGATTCAAACTGCTGTGTATCAGCTATCTTCAGAATATTCTTTCCTGGAGAACAAAATTATTTTGATGCTGGGACATGCTAAAATTACTGTACTCACATTTTTTTTTGTTTAAAAAGTGTGTCAACAAAAGTGAGCTGTAAGCGAGATTTGCCTGCTTTACTCCTCTAGTATTTACAGGGCTTCACAGAGACAGTGCCAGTCAAAACATTTTCAAGTATTTCAATGTGGAGAATGCTTAAGAGAGAGAAAGCACTAAAGTTGACTAGAAAAACCAGGTACATTGGAAAAGAAGCAGAGAGCGGGATCTGGGAGATGGAAACAAAACAGCAATAAAACCAGCAACTTGGAAATTAATACAATAGCAGTTATAAAGCATTAGATGTTTTTTATGTAGATCAAATGAATAGAAAACCTAATGGACTTTTTCAACTTTGTTAAACTTAGGTGACTCTGAGCATATATGTCATTAATGTTTGCAGGAACATAGGAGAGGGAGGAGGAAATAAAAGATTCTTTAATAATAGAGTAGAGCAAACTTTGTTCTTAATAGCAATATTTGCATAGATGCATGGTATCTGCATGCACAACAACACCTATCAGTTATTTATAGGATGTAATGGAAATACTAAGAAGAGTAAATGGAGGTGCCACCTTTCTCTTTTTCTCTTCTCCTTGTTCAGTTTTAAGAAGAATGTAGGCCTCTTCAGGTAAAAAATAGAAAAAAAGTCTGTTCAAAGGATGCTAATTAAAGAAATTGCTTTTTCTCATTTGTACATAGGGGAATGATGGATTAAAGGTGCTTGTCTGAATCAGTAACATTTTAAAGAAACAAATAAAAAAGAACGACAGAACATAATAAGCTCTGCTCTATGAAATAGATATTTGTAAAACAACTCTTTGTATCTGTTTATTACTCCATAGTGACAATTTGATAAAGAGCAGTAGCTCAGAATACTTCTTTCTTTCATGGCTTTCCTTCAATGGCTAGGAGAGATGATATTTTCTAGAAACATTCATGGCTGTGTTCCTATTGCTGGGAGAGTGATAAAAGATGAATAAAACCAGGTGCTTAGTTGAAAACAAATGCTAGCACTTTTCTTGTGCATCTTCCTTATGGATAAACTTCCTTTTAGAGTTAACCAAGTCTGTGATTGACTGTCAGTTTAGGGATGAAATTATTCTATATTAGGAGTATTGTATATTTTTAAGTATATTTTTTTATAGTTGTGTGTTAATATTGTTGGAGTTTTTGGCTTGTATTTAGGTGTATTTTTGTATGAGAAGAAATTTCAATAAAAACAAAGTTTTTGTGAGAGAGATGTGATGTAGGCTCAAATAGATAGCAAAACAAGGGAACTGTATAAAAGACCAGTATTTAAAGCATTAATGTGTTCATGTAATACAAAAGCTGGAACTAGATATTAACAAAAAAACTTTTGCAAATAAAAGATGGGAATAATAACTTTTCAACATAATGACCCTTTTGGTGCCATCTTTAAATGTTAATGGTGTCCCATATATATACAAAAAAGTATAGTGAGCTATTTAAAAATGTAGTTTGTAAGTAGCTGTGCTACATGTGACACATTTGGAAAGAAATGAACTTTTCTCCATAGAACATGCAAATTTGATAAAGGTTTTCAGAACAGTTATTCATCTGGTTATCTTGGACAAAGGAAAAAGGAGTACTTGTATAAAATTGCAAGAAGAGCTCCAGTAGTGATGAATGAGGATAAAAAACATAATGGTAAATACATAGTACTAAAGGGCTACTGGCGAGGTAGGAGGATTACACTGGCATATATTTATATTCTACCTAAAACTGCTATAATGGACCTTGAGAAAATTCTAGGCGAAATCAGTTTTCAGCAGGGAATATTACTTACTGGAATTTGATTTGCAGCAGGGATGATGTATCTGGCGGGGCCCAGAAGGGAGAAATATAACAAAAGCTGGCAGATTGTTGAAGAAATTTATGAGAATATTTGACATGGAAGATGTAAATTCAGTAGTAGGAGTGAATTTGCATAATATTCCCCATGGTACAAAAACTTTGTAGGCTAGACAAAACTTAAATTTCACAGTAACATGTGCATTTAATTTAAAGTTTTGATATGCATCCAGCAACTATTTCAGATCATGGCCCAATAATAACTAAAATAAAAATGCAGGGCAGTGATATAAAAATGACACTGGTGCTTTCCCATCTATATGTTGAATAGAGGAATTTAATAAATGGGTAGTGCAAATGTTAAAAGTATTGCAGAATAGGGGGATTTTCACAGAACAAGAAGAGGCGCAATTGCAGAATGCTAAGCAGAAAATAAAGGATTACTTCAGTAATATGCATGAGTTTATAAAAATTGCTGTTAAGCAGCTGTTTTTTGATGATAATGCCAGAGCACAAAATCTTTTAGAGTAACGACTCAGGCAACAGAAAGTAGAAAGGGGTGTCTCCAAGCTCAGGAGCCCTATAACAAGAGATCCTGTAGCGATGCTAGAAATATTTCATAAATGTTATGAAAGTCTGTATAAAGCGGGGAAATGTTGAGATTAAGAAATGGAAATGTTTATGGAATAATTAAATATACCATGGTTAGAGGTAGATGCGGCTCAATTACTAATAGTTATGACAGGAAGAGATGAGATAAAAATGCTGATGTATAACCAAGCAACAGAAAAGTCTCAAGAGTTGATGGTATTCCTGTGGAAGTTTGGAACCTAGGAGGGAAGAATATGCTAAAGATCCGGAAGATTTTGTTTAACAGTGTTGTAAGAGTAGAAGCACCAACATCCTAGAAGAAAGTGGTGGCTGTAATACCTAAAGAGGGTAAAGACCCATCAGATCTAGCTTCATACAGGACCCATTTCAATCCTGAACCATTATTATGCAGTGTTTGTCTATAGTGGCTAAAAGAATGGCAAAGGTGATGCAAAAATTGATAGACATCGATCAGTGTGGTTTTGTGGAAGGGGAGGCAAACATCTGACAACTTTAAAAGAACATTGATGATCCAGGGGGAAGCTGAATGTAAGAAATACCACTGTTGTTGGTGGGTCTTGATGCAGTGAAAGCATTTGACAGAGTAAACTGGGAGTTTAAGCAGGGTAATGGAAGCATTTGCATTCCCTGATAAAATTATAAGGTTGATTAGGGGGATATATGAGGGGTTGGAGGTGAAAATTAAAGTGGGTGGGTTCCTCTCTGATAATTTCTGTTTTGAGCTGAGGAACCAGGCAGGGGTGTCATCCCTCCACTTTGTTGTTTGCACTATATTAAGAACCATTGGCAAAGAAAATAAAGGAATCAGAAATTCAAGGATATAATTGGTATGGTAGTCGAGAAAAGTAGGCTCTATTTGCATATGGTATTATTTTGTACTTGATTAAAACCAGAAAAGGACATTTCAGTGTTGTGGAACATTTTGAGGCTTTTTGGGATACGAAATTAATAAAGCTAAAACAAAGGGAATTAGCTGTAAGTTATGTACCCCCACACGAATTGGGTCAGCAATATCCATACTTATGGGGAAGTGAAGTACTTGGGAGTATGGAGAAAAAAGGATTCTGTTGTGTGGCAGTTAAGGATACGTGGGAAGAGACTAAACAGAAGAATACAAAAACTGAGAAATTGGAAGCTCTGTTATATGGATATGCATAGCAAGATACAAGCAATTAAAATGTTTTTAGTCCCTTTAGTTTTATATACAGGTCAGGCATATTTTTATCAACCAGGGAAGTTGTGGATAGCAATTAATAAAGAGCTGAAGGATTTTATCTGGGAGGGGAAGACTGCAAGACTCAAATGGGATAAGCTGATTTTTCCAGTTGAACAAGGTGGTATGGGATTACCCGATTTGAAGGGCTATTTCAGAGATATACACAGTTAAGGCTCCTATATATAGCACAAACAGAAACCTATACTTTAACTTGAAAAGGGATGATGAAATGGGAAAATGCTCAAGAAACAAGTAGAGACTGGGATTTTGGATGAAGATCCTCAAGGAAAATAACAATAACCATGCAGAATATTATATTCATAAAGTATTAAAGTATTGTAAGAACTAAGCCAACACAGGAATTGAGGAAGGAGATTCTGCCAATAGAGATAACTGCAAGTAGGGATGCAGACAATAGGCAAGAGGGGGCTAGAATTTATTGTTGAAAACTGGTAAAAGAGGCAAGGTATTGGGAACACATAATTAGAAAAGGAAAGGTAATAGAATGTGAAGAGGCCAATAATTTATTTTGACTGCAGGATAGAGATTGCCTTCCCTGTCAAAGACTGATATCAGAGTATGGGCAAAGAGAAAGAAACAGGGAGATCCTAAGTGAAAGACCAGGACTGGTAGAATTTTTAGTAGTATCTACAACAGAAGCTGCTGTTAAAGGATTAATTAGTAGAGCATATAAAATATTGCATGATAACTATAAAATCAATCAGATGAGGTTAGAAAGGACTGGGAAAAGAGATTGTTTCTTTGTGAATTGCTTTTCCAATGGGAGATGTGTATATCTTCCAACTATGCAACAATGTCTTGAAGATTCAGTATCTTTGCTTGGAAATGATTACATTGGTACTCTAGACTCCAAAAAATGTTTCCTCAGGTAGATGGCAAATTTTGTAGTTGTGATGGGGAAGAAAGAGGTAACTAGGAAGATATTATGTCCTTCCATTTCACTGTTGCAGTATTCATTACGTTAGGGATCCCCTGCCGAGGGCGTCCTGACATAAAGCCAGTATACCAAAGCATTTAGGTTGCTTTAAGGTATGCCATGTATCACATATATGCTCCTTCCTTTGCATAGTGCATTGACTTCCGGACATAACATCCTCAGAACTTCTTTTTGCTGCAAGTACAAATTCCATCATTTGATCCTCAGTCTGAACACCCATTTTGTTGCTGGTTCACCAAGTCACATATAAGTGCTCCATTGGAGTTCTTACTTATCTTTTATTGTTACTTGTGGGTTTCATGTCATTCAAGAAGGGTAAAATGCCAGTGTGGGGTATGAGCCCCTATAAAGACTGCTATGAACAGCATCTATTTGTCCTTGGCGCTTCGCATGACCATGCATCCTTTTCCATTTGTCAGGCCTGCTGGAGGCTGGCTGGGATCCAACTTAAGCACATCCCAGGAGGTTTTGCAGATGTCTGTTTTGGGACATCCAGGGAGAACCACGACTGATTATCTCAAAGGGGCTTAAGGGTATTCTCAAAATGTTAGTCAGAGAAAAAGTCCCTACTGCTATTATTGAATGCTCACCTGGGTCAGAGGCTTCCAAATTTTCTAAAGATATCCCATTGAAGAAAAAAAGCAAAAGACTTCAACATCTTACTCCTAAGGACCTGTAAAGTGAATGGAAGTCCTACACTCAGGACTTGTTTAATGCTTTGCATGGCATTGAACCTCCTCAGGAGTTTCTGCGGTTCCAGCCTCCCTGGTCCTCTACTCCCTAAAACAATTCCAGGAACAGGATTCCTGAGGAAGAGCTGAGCTGGATGAGGAATCCCCTGCTTAATCTTCTGTGATTCCTCTTTGTTGGACTATGGATCAGAGGAAGAGGAATCTGCCAGTCGCGGGATGCTCCCTTTGAAGAGATTTCTTTTGGGGACACACAATCTCAAGGATGATGGAGTTCTTTAAATGGGATTGTGCAGAGGTTTCTGAGGTACATTAAAGATATTATGAGTTGCTGCAGGTGGATTCTCCTAAACCTTCTGCTGTTCCTTCTGTTTTGGCTGCCTTGTTGGATGCATTTTCCAGTAATTCTAAGGCTCCAGACTCAGCCCCCCCCCCCCCCCAGCTCCCAAGAAACCTGATGGATTCTATAGGGTGCCTGAGGACTGTAAATTTGTTTACAAGGTCCTGCTTGGTAGCTTCTGGACAAGCCCTCTCAATTGCTTCTTCCAAGTTAATGCATTCTGATGGAGATAGTAGACCATGGAAAGGCTAGGCAAGAAGGGGTTATACCTCTGCTAACTTGGCTTTTAGGGTTGCTTTCATTATCAGGCCCATATGTCCAGGTGCTTTTGGCTCTCCTATCCAGGCCCATCAGGTTATTTCTGATCTTCTGATTCTGAGGCTGCTCTGCCTTTTCCCTGTTAGGGACTTCACCCACTGGCTCGTCATTCCAGCAAGTGTAGCTATGATTCAGTAGATACATCTTCTAGGGCTGCTGTTTTTGGGTCAGTGATGAGGAGTTATTCTCATTTCAGCCTCTAACCTTGCTCAGGACAAGGCTGCTGTGGGATGGGATACCTCTTGACAATACACACTTATTTGGTGAAGCTGCTGCTGCTATGTTTAAGTCCTTTAAGCTCCTGTAAAGCCTTGCCCTTATCCTGAAACATGTTTGTTTCCTCTTGTGCCTAAATTTCAGAGAGGCTACTCCAATAAGCCAGCCTTGCCAGTGGGCAATCTTGCCCCTCCTCTGCTAAGTGTGTAGTGGTGGCGGGCAGGCTCCTCCTGCTAAGGCTAATTAGACTTCAGTGCCTCAGAAGCCCCTTTTCCAGATAAAACCAGGTGCTGCTCCATCTTATTCCTTCTGAGCCACTTCGCCTTTCTTCATCTCTCTCTCTTCCTGTTTGGCTACAAATTACAAAGGGATTCCTGTCCTGTCCATTATTCACCAGGGGTATTTACATGGTTTGGAAATCCTTTTCTCCCTTTTTGTGGTATTTCATACCCTCAGGAACAACACTCCTTTCCAATGTTGCCCCTTCCGACTTTGTTCCCTCTCTTGCTTCCTCAGAGTTATATGGTGTCTCTGGATCTCAATGATGCTTATCTCCATATCCTGATCTATCCTCCTTTCAGGAAGTTTTTACATTTATCTGTTGCTTCCTGGCATTTTCAGTTCTCTGCTTTTGTCCTTTGGCCTTTCTACTGCCCCAAGGATATTCACCAAATGACTCACTCCTGTGGTTGCTTTCCTGGATGCCATGAATCCTGCAATATTTCCTTAATTGGATGACTTCTGTCTCAGACATCCTCTCCAGAGATCCTGTTGCAAAATCTTCACTTTGCCATTTCTCTTTTGCAACACCTGGGGTTCACAATAAACTTCAGAATGTTTTTTCTGACTCCTTCTCAAGACCATATTTTTCTGGGGTGCAGGGTACAGACTGTGCCTATGTTGACAGCCCTGCCTCCTCCCAAGGCATTAACACTCATTTTCTTCTTTCAAACTCTTTTACCTCTGGCCTGTATAGCAGCCAGAGAATTTCTAAGAGCTCTGGCATTCATGGCATCCACCATCCATCCCTATGTTCCCTCTGGTAAACTTCAAATGAGAAAGTTTCCGTGGTTTCTGAAGTCAGTTTGGCTTCTTCATATGCATCCCCTAAAATGTATAGTTCCTCTTCTACCTTGTCTCTGGAAGGAACTTCACTGGTGGATACAGTAGTTGTCTTTAAATCCAGGGCTCCCTTTTCATTCCTGTCTTCCCTCTCAGGAGCTGTTCACAGGCACTTCAAATGTGGGATGGGAAACAGCTTTTGGCTCCCTAAAAGTGCAGGGGTCATGGTCACCGCTTCAACAGAAAGAGCACATCAATGTCAGAGATGAGCTCTTCTGCTGGTGCTTCAGGCTTTTTATTTTATTATTTTTCTGCTAAGGACCTCTCAGTGTATTTACAGACAATAACACAGTGATGTAGTATATAAACAAATAAGGGGGGGGACAAGATCTCATCTTTGCCAGTTGGCACTTCTAGTGTGGGATCTTGCTATCCAGTATCAAGTGACTCTTCAGGCAGTGTACATTCCCTCAGGTCAGACATTGTGGCAGACACTCTGAGCAGGTCCTTAGCTCAATGCCACGAATGGGTGCTTCACAGGGATGTTGTTTCTGGGGATTCACAAATATTGAATTTCAATATCTTGAGGCTATAAAGCTGAAAAACCAAAACACCGAAACCCCAAAACTGCGCAAGTCAAACAGCGAACATAAACGCACCATACATCACACAAGACAGACACCGACCTCCCCACATTACAACAAACATACACAAACACAACAGTACAAATAAATAAACCTACCCTACATCTAAGCAGGGGGGCAAGCCCACCTGCACCTCCCCATGTTGGGGGGCTGCACCCCCCACACCCCGCTACTTATATATATTAACACCGAGGTCTCACCAAACAAAGACAGTAAACTCATCACTACACACTCTACAGTCCCCTCACGCACACACATCACAAATGTACAGACACCACCACTTTTAACAGTTACGTACTCATACTCTTACCTACCTACCCTAACCCACACTTACAACTTCCGAACACACTCACATACACTCAAATCCCTACCCAAAACCCTTAAAAAAACATTCACTTACTGAATCTCCAACCATATGCACATGCCAAACCGTAAATCAGGCACACAGTACATCTCACATCACATAGTGCACCACCACAACCGTGAATTCGACATTTCTGGATTCGTGGTTATGGGGTTTTGCTATTTCAGAAGTGCGGCTTCAGAGTTTTGAAATACTGAAATTCGATATTTCAGTATTTCAAGATTATAAAGTGAATCCGTTTCTGGACATTGTCCAGCAGTGGGGTACTCCTGAAATGTATCTTTTTGCCTCCTCTGTGAGCAGACAACTTCCTCTAGGTCCTCTGGTTTGGAAGGTGGATGGCCCTGTCTTATTCTTGGAAGGGGTGTTTCTTTATACATTCCCTCCCCTTCCCCTCATTCGAAAAGTCCTATTCAGAATTCAACAGGATGCTCCCAAAATCTTGTTGGTGACTCCCTTTTGGCAGAGACAGCATTGGTTCTGTCTTCTGCATTTAGCCAAATCC
>NW_025051022.1:0-13452 GCF_019279795.1 Protopterus annectens
CTATGATCTATGATAAACAAAATGCACATCTTCCAATTGCAACCTTATGCACACATTGCCATAAAGTCACTGGGTATGTAGATAGAGGTTTAAAGAATAAGCACACATTCCCATTGCCAAGTTATAAACAAATTGCCATCATGTCACTGTGTATGTGGCAAGAGGTTAAAAAAAATGCACATATTGCCATCATGTCACTGTGTATGTAGCTAAAGATTAAAAGGTAATGCAAAAATTGGTATTGTCAAGTTATACACATATTGCCATCATTTCACTGGTATGTAGCGAGAGATTTAAAGAAAATGCACACATTGCCATTACCAAATAATACACACATTGTCATCATGCCACTGTGTATGTAGCTAGAGATTTAAAGAAAATGCACACATTGCCATTGCCAAGTTATATACACATTGCCACAATGTCACTGAGTATGTACCTAGAGGTTTAAAGAAAATGCACACTTTGCCATCATGTCACTGTGTATGTAGCTAGAGGTTTAAAGAAAATGCACACATTGCCATCATATCCCTGTGTATGTTGCTAGAGGTTTATAGAAAATGCACACTTTGCCATTGCCAAGTTATGCACACATTGCCACAATGTCACTGAGTATGTAGCTAGATATTTAATGAAAATGCAGACATTGCCATCATGTCACTGTATATGTAGCAAGAGGTTTAAAGAAAATGCACATATTGCCATCATGTCACTGTGTATGTAGCTAAAGATTAAAAGGAAATGCAAACATTGCTATTGCCAAGTTATACACATATTGCCATCATTTCACTGTGTATGTAGCAAGAGATTTAAAGAAAATGCACACATTACCATCATGTCACTGTGTATGTAGCTAGAGGTTTAAAGAAAATGCACACATTGCCATCATGTCACTGTTTATGTAGCTAGAGGTTTAAAGAAAATGCACACTTTGTTATTGCCAAGTTATAAACACAGTACCATCATGTCATTGTGCATGTACTCAGAGGTTTTAAGAAAATACACACATTGACATAATATCACTGTGTATGTAGCAAGATGTTTAAAGAAAATGCACACATTGGCATCATGTCATGGTGTATTTATCTAGAGATTTAAAGAAATTACACACATTGCCATCATGTCACTATGCATGCAGCTAGAGGTTTAAAGAAAATGCATACATTGCCATCCTGTCACTGTGTATGCAGCTAGAGGTTTAAATAAAATGCACATATTGCCATCATTTCACTGGGTATGTAGCGAGAGATTTAAAGAAAATGCACACATTGCCATTACCAAGTAATACACACATTGCCATCATGCCACTGTGTATGTAGCTAGAGATTTAAAGAAAATGCACACATTACCATCATGTCACTGTGTATGTAGCTAGAGGTTTAAAGAAAATGCACACATTGCCATTGCCAAGTTATATACACATTGCCACAATGTCACTGAGTATGTAGCTAGAGGTTTAAAGAAAATGCATACATTGCCATCATGTCACTGTGTATGCAGCTAGAGATTTAAAGAAAATGCACATATTGCCATCATGTCACTGTGTATGTAGCTAGAGGTTTAAACAAAATGCACACATTGGCATTATGGCATGGTGTATTTAGCTATAGATTTAAAGAAAATGCACACATTGCCATCATGTCATGGTGTATGTAGCTGGAGATTTATACAATATGCATACATTGCCATCATGTCACTGCCTATGTAGCTGAAGATTTATGCAAAATGCATACATTGCCATCATGTCATTGTGTTTGTAGCTAGAGGTTTAAAGAAAATGCACACATTGCCATCATATCACTGTGTATGTAGCTAAAGGCTTAAACAAAATGCACATCTTCCTATTGCAACCTTATGCACACATTGCCATAAAGTCACTGGGTATGTAGATAGAGGTTTAAAGAAAATGCACACATTCCCATTGCCAAGTTATAAACACATTGCCATCATGTCACTGTGTATGTGGCAAGAGGTTCAAAAAAATGCACATATTGCCATCATGTCACTGTGTATGTAGATAAAGATTAAAAGGAAATGCAAAAATTGCTATTGTCAAGTTATACACATATTGCCATCATTTCACTGGTATGTAGCGAGAGATTTAAAGAAAATGCAGACATTGCCATTACCAAGTAATACACACATTGTCATCATGCCACTGTGTATGTAGCTAGAGACTTAAAGAAAATGCACACATTGCCATTGCCAAGTTATACACACATTGCCACAATGCCACTGAGTATGTAGCTAGAGGTTTAAAGAAAATGCACACATTGCCATTAAGTCACTGTGTATGTAGCAAGAGGTTTAAAAAAATACACATCTTACCAACATGTCACTGTGAATGTAGCTAAAGATTTAATGGAAATGCAAACATTGCTATTGCCAAGTTATATACATAATGCCATCATTTCACTGGGTATGTAGCGAGAGATTTAAAGAAAATGCACACATTACTGTCATGTCACTGTGTATGTAGCTAGAGGTTTAAAGAAAATGCACACATTGCCATCATGTCACTGTGTATGTAGCTAGAGGTTTAAAGAAAATGCACACTTTGTTATTGCCAAGTTATAAACACATTACCATCATGTCACTGTGCATGTAGCTAGAGGTTTTAAGAAAATACACACATTGACATAATATCACTGTGTATGTAGCAAGATGTTTAAAGAAAATGCACACATTGGCATCATGTCATGGTGTATTTAGCAAGAGATTTAAAGAAAATGCACACACTGCCATCATGTCACTGTGTATGTAGCTACAGGTTTAAAGAAAATGCACACCTTGTCATTGCCAAGTTATGCAAACATTTCCATAATGTGTCACTATGTCTGTAGCTAGATGTTAATAAAAATGCTCACAATGCCATCATGTTACTATATATATTGCTAGAGGTTTAAAGAAAATGCACACATTGCCATCATGTCACTGTGTATGTAGCTAGAGGTTTAAAGAAAATGCACACATTGTCATCATGCCACTGTGTATGTAGCTAGAGGTTTAAAGAAAATGCACTCATTGCCATTACAAAGTTATGCACACATTGCCATAATGTCACTGTGTATGTAGCTAGAGATTTAAAGAAAATGCACACATTGCCATGATGTCACTTGGGTATGCAGCTAGAGATTTAAAGAAAATGCACACATTGCCATCATGTCACTTTGTATGTAGCTAAAGGTTTAAAGAAAATGCACACATTGCCTTTGCCAAGTTAAACATACATTGCTATCATGTCACTGTGTATGTAGCTAGAGGTTTAAAGAAAATTCATACATTCCCATTGCCAAGTTGTACACACATTGCCATAATGTCGCTCTGTATATAGCTGGAGGTTTAAAGAAATTGCATACATTGCGATCAAGTCATTGTGCATGTAGCTAGAGGTTTAAAGAAAATGCACACATTGCCATTGCCAAGTTATACACACAATGCCATCATGTGACTGTGTATGTAGCTAGAGGTTTAAAGAAAATGCACACATTGCCATCATATCATTGTGCATGTAGCTAGAGATTTAAAGAAAATACACACATTGCCATCATGTCACTGTGTATGTAGCTAGAGGTTTAAAGAAAATGTACACATAGCCTTCATGTCACAGTGTATGTAGCTAGAGATTTAAAGAAAATGCACACATTGCTATTGTCAATTAAGGCACATATTGCCATCATTTCAATGTGTATGTAGCTAGAGGTTTAAAGAAAATGCACACATTGCCATCATGTCACTGTCTATGTAGCTAGAGATATAAAGAAAATGCAAACATTGCTATTGCCAAGTTATACACATATTGCCATCATTTCACTGTGTATGTAGGGAGAGATTTAAAGAAAATGCAAACATTTACATTATCAAGTAATACCGACATTGCCATCATGTCACTGTGTATGTAGCTATAGATTTAAAAAAAATGCACACATTACCATCATGTCACTGTTTATGTAGCTAGAGATTTAAAGAAAATGCAAATATTGCCACTGCCAAATTTTGCACACATTGTCATCATATCACTGTGTATTTAGCTAGAAGTTTAAAGAAAATGCACTGATTGCCATCATGTCATGGTGTATGTATCTTGAGGTTTAAAGAAAATGCACACATTGCCATCATGTCCCTGTATATGTAGCTGGAGATTTATACAAAATGCATACATTGCCATCATGTCACTGTGTATGTAGCTAGAGGTTTAAAGAAAATGCACACATTCGCGTTGCCAAGTTATACACACATTGCCATCATGTCATTGTGCATGTAGCTAGAGGTTTAAAGAAAATGCACACTTTGCCATCATGTAACTTTGTATGTAGCTAGAGATTTAAATAAAATGCACACTTTGCCATAATGTGTAACTGTGTATTTAGCTAGGGGTTTAAAGAAAATGCACACATTGCCATCATGTCCCTGTGTATGTAGCTGGAGATTTATACAAAATGCATACATTGCCATCATGTAACTATTTTTGTAGCTAGAGGTTTAAAGAAAATGCACACATTCCCATCATGTCACTGTGTATGTAGCTAGAGATTTAAAGAAAATGCATACAATTCCATTGCCAAGTTATTCACACATTGCCATCATGTCACTGTGTATGTAGCTAGATATTTAATGAAAATGGAAACATTGCCATCATGTCATGGTGTATGTATCTAGAGGTTTAAAGACAATGCACACATTGCCATCATGTCACTGTGTATGTAGCTACAGATTTAACGAAAATGCATACATTGCTTTTGCCAAGTTATACACATATTGCCATCATTTCACTGTGTATGTAGCTAGAGGTTTAAAGAAAATGCACACCTTGCCATTGCCAAGTTATGCAAACATTTCCATAATGTGTCACTATGTATGTAGCTAGATGTTAATAAAAATGCTCACAATGCCATCATGTTACTATGTATGTTGCTAGAGGTTTAAAGAAAATGCACACACTGCCATCATGTCACTGTGTATGTAGCTAGAGGTTTAAAGAAAATGCACACATTGCCATCATGTCACTGTGTATGTAGCTAGAGGTTTAAAGAAAATGCACTCATTGCTGTTACAAAGTTATACACACATTGCCATAGTATCACTGTGTATGTAGCTAGAGATTTAAAGAAAATGCACACATTGCCATCATGTCTCTTGGGTATGCAGCTAGAGATTTAAAGAAAATGCACACATTGATATCATGTCACTTTGTATGTAGCTAAAGGTTTAAAGAAAATGCACACATTGCCTTTGCCAAGTTAAACATACATTGCTATCATGTCACTGTGTATGCAGCTAGAGGTTTAAAGAAAATTCATACATTCCCATTGCCAAGTTGTACACACATTGCCATAATGACACTCTGTATATAGCTGGAGGTTTAAAGAAAATGCACACATTGCGATCAAGTCTCTGTGCATGTAGCTATAGGTTTAAAGAAAATGCACACATTGCCATTGCCAAGTTATACACACAATGCCATCATGTGACTGTGTATGTAGCTAGAGGTTTAAAGAAAATGCACACATTGCCATCATATCATTGTGCATGTAGCTAGAGATTTAAAGAAAATGCACATATTGCCATCATGTCACTGTGTATGTAGCTAGAGGTTTAAAGAAAATGTACACATAGCCTTCATGTCACAGTGTATGTAGCTAGAGATTTAAAGAAAATGCACACATTGCTATTGCCAAGTAATGCACATATTGCAATCATTTCAATGTGTATGTAGGGAGAGATTTAAAGAAAATGCAAACATTGCCATTATCAAGTAATACACACATTGCCATCATGTCAGTGTGTATGCAGCTAGAGAATTAAAGAAAATGCACACATTGCCATCATGTCACTGTTTATGTAGCTAGACGTTTAAAGAAAATGCACACTTTGTTATTGCCAAGTTATTGTTATTGCCAAGTTATAAACACATTACCATCATGTCACTGTGCATGTAGCTAGAGGTTTTAAGAAAATACACACATTGACATAATATCACTGTGTATGTAGCAAGATGTTTTAAGGAAATGCACACATTGGCATCATGTCATGGTGTATTTAGCTAGAGATTTAAAGAAAATGCACACATTGCCATCATGTCACTGTGTATGTAGCTAGAGGATTAAAGAAAATGCTCACATTGCCATCATGTCAATAATGTATGTAGCTAGAGGTTTAAAGAAAATGCACACCTTGCCATTGCCAAGTTATGCAAACATTTCCATAATGTGTCACTATGTATGTAGCTAGATGTTAATAAAAATGCTCACAATGCCATCATGTCACTGTGTATGTTGCTAGAGGTTTAAAGAAAATGCACACATTGCCATCATGTCACTGTGTATGTAGCTAGAGGTTTAAAGAAAATGCACTCATTGCCATTACAAAGTTATGCACACATTGCCATAATGTCACTGTGTATGTAGCTAGAGATTTAAAGAAAATGCACACATTGCCATCATGTCACTTGGGTATGTATCAAGAGGTTTAAAGACAATGCACACATTGCCATCATGTCACTGTGTATGTAGCTAGTGATTTAACGAAAATGCACACATTGCTATTGCCAAGTTATACACATATTGCCATCATTTCACTGTGTATGTAGCTAGAGGTTTAAAGAAAATGCACACCTTGCCATTGCCAAGTTATGCAAACATTTCCATAATGTGCCACTATGTATGTAGCTAGATGTTAATAAAAATGCTCACAATGCCATCATGTTACTATGTATGTTGCTAGAGGTTTAAAGAAAATGCACACGTTGCCAACATGTCACTGTGTATGTAGCTAGAGGTTTAAAGAAAATGCACACATTGCCATCATATCACTGTGTATGTAGCTAGAGGTTTAAAGAAAATGCACACATTGCCATCATCTCACTGTGTATGTAGCTAGAGGTTTAAAGAAAATACACTCATTGCCATCATGTCACTGTGTATGTAGCTAGAGGTTTAAAGAAAATGCACTCATTGCCATTTCAAAGTTATGCACACATTGCCATAATGTCACTGTGTATGTAGCTAGAGATTTAAAGAAAATGCACACATTGCTATCATGTCACTTTGTATGTAGCTAAAGGTTTAAAGAAAATGCACACATTGCCTTTGCCAAGTTAAACATACATTGCTATCATGTCACTGTGTATGCAGCTAGAGGTTTAAAGAAAATTGATACATTCCCATTGCCAAGTTGTACACACATTGCCATAATGTTGCTCTGTATATAGCTGGAGGTTTAAAGAAAATGTACACATTGCCGTTACAAAGTTATGCACACATTGCCATAATGTCACTGTGTACGTAGCTAGAGATTTAAAGAAAATGCACAGATTGCCATCATGTCTCTTGTGTATGCAGCTAGAGATTTAAAGAAAATGCACACATTGCCATCATGTCACTTTGTATGTAGCTAAAGGTTTAAAGAAAATGCACGCATTGCCTTTGCCAAGTTAAACATACATTGCTATCATGTCACTGTGTATGCAGCTAGAGGTTTAAAGAAAATTCGTACATTCCCATTGCCATGTTGTACACACATTGCCATAATGACGCTCTGTATATAGCTGGAGGATTAAAGAAAATGCACACATTGCGATCAAGTCACTGTGCATGTAGCTAGAGGTTTAAAGAAAATGCACACATTGCCATTGCCAAGTTATACACACAATGCCATCATGTGACTGTGTATGTAGCTAGAGGTTTAAAGAAAATGCACACATTGGCATCATATCATTGTGCATGTCGCTAGAGATTTAAAGAAAATACACACATTGCCATCATGTCACTGTGTATGTAGCTAGAGGTTTAAAGAAAATGTACACATCGCCTTCATGTCACAGTGTATGTAGCTAGAGATTTAAAGAAAAATGCACACATTGCTATTGCCAAGTAATGCACATATTGCAATCATTTCAATGTGTATGTAGGGAGAGATTTAAAGAAAATGCAAACATTGCCATTATCAAGTAATATACACATTGCCATCATGTCAGTGTGTATGCAGCTAGAGAATTAAAGAAAATGCACACATTACCATCATGTCACTGTGTATGTAGCTAGAGGTTTAAAGAAAATGCACACATTGCCATAATGTCACTGTTTATGTCGCTAGAGGTTTAAAGAAAATGCACACTTTGTTATTGCCAAGTTATAAACACATTACCATCATGTCACTGTGCATGTAGCTGGAGGTTTTAAGAAAATACACACATTAACATAATATTACTGTGTATGTAGCAAGATGTTTAAAGAAAATGCACACATTGGCATCATGTCAAAGTGTATGTAGCTAGAGATTTAAAGAAAATGCATGCATTGCCATCATGTCAGTGTGTATGTAGCTAGAGAATTAAAGAAAATGCACACACTGCCATCATGTCACTGTGTATGTAGCTAGAGGTTTAAAGAAAATGCACACCTTGCCATTGCCAAGTTATGCAAACATTTCCATAATGTGTCACTATGTATGTAGCTAGATGTTAATAAAAATGCTCACAATGCCATCATGTCACTGTGTATGTTGCTAGAGGTTTAAAGAAAATGCACACATTGCCATCATGTCACTGTGTATGTAGCTAGAGGTTTAAAGAAAATGCACTCATTGCCATTACAAAGTTATGCACACATTGCCATAATGTCACTGTGCATGTAACTAGAGATTTAAAGAAAATGCACACATTGCCATCATGTCACGGGTATGTATCTAGAGGTTTAAAGACAATGCACACATTGCCATCATGTCACTGTGTATGTAGCCAGAGATTTAACGAAAATGCACACATTGCTTTTGCCAAGTTATACACATATTGCCAGCATTTCACTGTGTATGTAGCTAGAGGTTTAAAGAAAATGCACACCTTGCCATTGCCAAGTTATGCAAACATTTCCATAATGTGTCACTATGTATGTAGCTAGATGTTAATAAAAATGCTCACAATGCCATCATGTCACTGTGTATGTTGCTAGAGGTTTAAAGAAAATGCACACATTGCCATCATGTCACTGTGTATGTAGCTAGAGGTTTAAAGAAAATGCACACATTGCCATCATGTCACTGTGTATGTAGCTAGAGGTTTAAAGAAAATGCACTCATTGCCATTACAAAGTTATGCACACATTGCCATAATGTCACTGTGTATGTAGCTAGAGATTTAAAGAAAATGCACACATTGCCATCATGTCACTAGCATATGCAGCTAGAGATCTAAAGAAAATGCACACATTGCCATCATGTCACTTTGTATGTAGCTAAAAGTTTAAAGAAAATGCACACATTGCCTTTGCCAAGTTAAACATACATTGCTATCTTGTCTCTGTGTATGCAGCTAGAGGTTTAAAGAAAATTGATACATTCCCATTGCCAAGTTGTACACACATTGCCATAATGTTGCTCTGTATATAGCTGGAGGTTTAAAGAAAACGCACACATTGCGATCAAGTCACTGTGCATGTAGCTAGAGGTTTAAAGAAAATGCACACATTGCCATTGCCAAGTTATACACACAATGCTATCATGTGACTGTGTATGTAGCTGGAGGTTTAAAGAAAATGCACACATTGCCATCATATCATTGTGCATGTAGCCAGAGATTTAAAGAAAATACACACATTGCCATCATGTCACTGTGTATGTAGCTAGAGGTTTAAAGAAAATTTACACGTAGCCTTCATGTCACAGTGTATGTAACTAGAGATTTAAAGGAAATGCACACATTGCTATTGCCAAGTAATGCACATATTGCCATCATGTCACTGTGTATGTAGCTAGAGGTGTAAATAAAATGCACACATTGCCATCATGTCACTGTGTATGTAGCTAGAGATTTAAAGAAAATGCAAACATTGCTATTGCCAAGTTATACACATATTGCCATCATTTCACTGTGTATGTAGGGAGAGAATTAAAGAAAATGCACACATTGCCATTACCAAGTAATACACACATTGCCATCATGCCACTGTGTATGTAGCTAGAGATTTAAAGAAAATGCACACATTACCATCATGTCACTGTTTATGTAGCTAGAGATTTAAAGAAAATGCAAATATTGCCACTGCCAAATTATGCACACATTGCCATTATATCACTGTGTATTTAGCTAGAAGTTTAAAGAAAATGCACTGATTGCCATCATGTCATGGTGTATGTATCTAGAGGTTTAAAGAAAATGCATACATTGCCATCATGTCCCTGTGTGTGTAGCGGAGATTTATACAAAATGCTTACATTGCCATCATGTCACTGTGTATATAGCTAGATGTTTAAAGAAAATGCACACATTCGCGTTGCCAAGTTATACACACATTGCCATCATGTCATTGTGTATGTAGCTAGAGGTTTAAAGAAAATGCAAACTTTGCAATCATGTAACTTTGTATGTAGCTAGAGATTTAAATAAAATGCACACTTTGCCATAATGTGTAACTGTGTATGTATCTAGAGGTTTAAAGAGAATGCACACATTGCCATCATGTCCCTGTGTATGTAGTGGAGATTTATACAAAATTCATACATTGCCGTAATGTAACTATGTATGTAGCTAGAGGTTTAAAGAAAATGCACACATTCCCATCATGTCACTGTGTATGTAGCTAGAGATTTAAAGAAAATGCATACAATTCCATTGCCAAGTTATTCACACATTGCCATTATGTCACTGTGTATGTAGCTAGATATTTAATGAAAATGGAACATTGTCATCATGTCCTGGTGTATGTATCTAGAGGTTTAAAGACAATGCACACATTGCCATCATGTCACTGTGTATGTAGCTAGAGATTTAACGAAAATGCACATATTGCTATTGCCAAGTTATACACATATTGCCATCATTTCACTGTGTATGTAGCCAGAGGTTTAAAGAAAATGCACACATTTCCATAATGTCAATGTGTATGTAGCTAGAGATTTAAAGAAAATACACACATTGCCATCATGTCACTGTGTATGTAGCTAGAGTTTTAAGGAAAATGCACACATTGTCATAATGCCACTGTGTATTTAGCTAGGTTTAAATAAAATGCACACATTGCCATCATGTAGCAAGAGCCTTAAAAAATGCACACATTCCCTTTGCCAAGTTATACACAAATTGCCATCCTGTCACTGTGTATTTAGCTAGGGATTTAAAGAAAATGCACACATTGTCATTGCTAAGTTACACACACATTGCCATCATGTAATTGTGTATGTAGCTAGAGATTTAAAGAAAATGCACTCAATGCCATCATATCACTCTGTATGTAGCTAGAGATTTAAATAAAATGCATACATTGCCATCATGTCACTGTGTATGTAACCAGAGGTTTAAAGAAAATGCACACATTGCTATTGCCAAGTTAGACACATATTGCCATCATTTCACTGTGTATGTGGCTAGAGGTTTAAAGGAAATGCACACATTGCCATCATGCCACTGTGTATTTAGCTAGCTGTTTAAAAAAAATGCACACATTGCCATCATGTCACTGTTTATGTAGCAAGAGGTTTACAAAATGCACACATTCCCATTGCCAAGTTATACACAAATTGCCATCATGTCACTGTGTATTTAGCTAGAGGTTCAAATAAAATGCACACACTGCCATCATGTCACTGTGCATGTAGCTAGAGATTTAAAGAAAATGCACACATTGCCATTGCCAAGATACGCAAACATCACCATCATGTTACTGTGTATGTAGCTTGAGGTTTAAAGAAAATACACACATTGCCATTGCTAAGTTATACACACATTGCCACAATGTCACTGAGTATGTATCTAGAGGTTTAAAGAAAATGCACACATTGCCATCATGTCACTGTGTATGTAGCTAGAGGTTTAAAGAAAATGCACACATTGCCATTGCCAAGTTATAAACACATTGCCATCATGTCACTGTGTATGTAGCAAGAGGTTTAAAGAAAATGCACATATTGCCATCATGTCACTGTGTATGTAGCTATAGATTTAAAGAAAATGCACACATTGCCATAATGTCAATGTGTATGTAGCTAGAGGTTTAATGAAAATGCACACATTGCCATCAGGTCACTTTGTATGTAGCTAGAGGTTTAAAGAAAATGCTTACATTGCCGTCATCTGAATGTGTATGTATCTAGAGGTTCAAAGATAATGCACACATTGCCATTGCCAAGTTATGCAAACATTTCCATAATGTGTTGCCATTGCCAAGTTATGCAAACATTTCCATAATGTTTCACTGTGTATGTTGGGAGATATTAATGAAAATGCTCACAATGCCATCATGTCACTGTGTATGTTGGCAGAAGTTTAAAGAAAATGCACTGATTGCCATCATGTCATGGTGTATGTAGCTAGAAATTTATAGAAAATGCACGCATTGCCATTGGCAAGTTATACACACATTGCCATCATGTCACTGTGCATGTAGCTAAAGGTTTAAAGAAAATGCACACATTGCCATCATGTCACTGTGTATGTAGCTTGAGGTATAAAGAAAATGCACACATTCCCATTGCCAAGTTATACACACATTGCCATAATGTCACTGTGTATGTAGCTAGAGATTTACAGAAAATGCAGACATTGCCATCATGTCATTGTGTATGTAGCTAGAAGTTTAAAGAAAATGTAACATTGCCATCATGTCACTGTGTATGCAGTTAGAGATTTAAACAAATTGCACACATTGCCATCATGTCACTGTACTTGTAGCTAGAGGTTTAAAGAAAATGCATGCATTCCCATTGCCAAGCTCTACACAAATTACCATCATGTCACTGTGTATGTAGCAAGAAGTTTGAAGAAAATACACACATTGCCATTGCCAAGTTAAACATACATTGCCATCATGTCGCTGTGTATGTAGCTAGAGGTTTAAAGAAAATTCATACATTCCCATTGCCAAGTTGTACACACATTGCCATAATGTCACTGTGTATGTAGCTAGAGGTTTAAAGAAAATGAACACCTTGCCATCAAGTCACTGTGCATGTAGCTAGAGGTTTAAAGAAAATGCACACATTGCCATTGCCAAGTTATACACACAATGCCATCATGTCACTGTGTATGTAGCTAGAGGTTTAAAGAAAATGTACATTTTCACTGTGTATGTAGCTAGAGGTTTAAAGAAAATGCACATATTGCCATCATGTCATGTGTATGCAGCTAGAGGTTTAAAGAAAATGCACACATTGCCATCATGTCATTGTGCATGTAGCTAGAGATTTAAAGAAAATACACACATTGCCATCATGTCACTGTATATGTAGCTAAAGATTTAAAGGAAATGCACACATTGCCATTGCCAAGTTATGCACACATTGCCATAATGTCACTGTGTATGTAGCTAGAGGTTTAAACAAAAAGCACACATTCCCATTGCCAGGTTATGCACACATTGCCATCATGTTACTGTGTATGTAGCTAGACATTTAAAGAAAATGCACACATTGCTATTGCCAAGTTATACACATATTGCCATAATTGCACTGTGCATGTAGTAC
>NW_025051023.1:0-11715 GCF_019279795.1 Protopterus annectens
CATTTTTTTTCACTCGGAACCATCCATGTCCCTTGGCACCTTGGCCTTTGTTGGATCAACCCAGGCTTCTGTTCCAGAGGTTTCTTCCTCAGTGTGAGGTGTGACCCTGGTTCCGAAGGAGTCCTGTTCAGTTCCGGGCTCTAATCTCTCCATGGGGGGGGGGCAGCCTTTGGGATAATGGAGAAGGCATTGTCCATTGGGGACTCTCAGTCTTTGCCATCCCTGTCAGAACAGATTTCTACCTCCTCTGGACCTGAGCTACCATCAGTCTCATCCCCAGGACAGAGGGCACAAAAGTCTCAGGTGACTTCCACTTTAGTGGTCTCCTCTTCGGACACTTTCTCGGATCATCCCCCTGAGGAAGTCCCTGTGAAGAAGTGCAAGAGGAAACACCTGGACTCCTCAGAAGAGTCCTTCACAGAAGATACTGATATTGATAAGGGGTAAGGTTCCCCCACATCATGCCCTGATGTTTCCTTTGTTGACATCCTAGGAATCCTAAAACAGAGGGGTGGCTGGTCTTCCATTCAACCTTACTCGGAGGAATCCGCATACCTGGAGGCTTTTCATGGCCAGCCATCTATTTCACTCAGCAGGCATGGAAGATGCCTGACTCCATAATCCCCAAGAGACCTGACCAGATTTTATCTGCACCTAAAGATGCACCGCATTTGTCTGAAGGGATTCCTGTTGACCCCATGGTGATAGTGGTCACCACAAAAAAGGAACTTGCTGAAGGTAGTCAGACTATCCATCCTCCTAACATGGAGTCTAGGACATTGGATAGATTTGGAAAGCATGTTTATGCTTCAGTGACCTTCACTATAAGGTCTTTGGATTATATGTCACACTATACCAGATTACACAGAGATTTGATTAAAGACCTTTCAAATACTCTCTCAGGAGCAGTGACTGAAAGGGTCCATGACAAAGTTTCCTCTCAGCTTGCAACCATTGATACTATCTCCAACTCGTCCATGAGGCTCATATTGCTCATATGCAGCTGAAAGGACAACTAGAGCAAGCGAGGTTCAGGCGCCTAATAGCCATTAAAAAAGGCATTCCTGGATGCGCGGCAATAGTGACCTTTGCAGAAAGAATTTGAAAGCATCATTCATCAATTCTCCTTTTGACAGATCCACCCTTTTTGCCCAAAGGTATAACACACCCTAGCCAGATGTGAGAAAGATGGTAAGACCCTATCTGCCAATGGCATACATTTTTCCACTCCACAGAGGCCTTATTCTAGGAACCAAAGAAGTGGGAGATTATGGTTTAAAAATCCAAAGGGCCTTTCCAAGACTATTGAGGCAAAGTCTTATCCTGGGGCAGAGGGGGAAGCAGTGGAAGATGATGACCTGGGGCAGAAATGGACTGCAGAATCAGGGGTCCAAAGAATCTTTCTCTGGAACTTCCTATCAGCATCACTAAAGGGGGGCCCAATTGCCTTCCTCTGGAGGCAGTCGGAGAGCGATTATCCTTGCATCTACCTGCCTAGCAATTAATAACTTTGGACAAATGGGTGCAGGGTATAATATCCAGAGGTTACAAAATTCCACTGTTTAAGTCCCAAACCACAGAAAACAATCCCAGATGTTCCACCCAATCAAAAGCAAGCAGCAGTCTTAGAAATTCAAAAACTGCTCGAAAAAAGAGTCATCCAAAAAGTCTCTCCAGGCCAAACAGGCTTGGGGGTTTACTCAAGATTGTTTTTAGTGCCCAAAAAAATCAGGGGACTGGAGACCCATTTTGGATCTCAGCCAGTTCAACAAGGTAGTTCAGCAGACCAATTTCCGGATGGTCTCAGTCCAATCCATACTTCCATTTTTGGAAAAAGGCATCTGGATGTGCTCTGTAGACCTCCAAGATGTTTATTACCACATAAAAATGGAAAAAAGCTCCAGGAGGTTTCTACGCTTCTGGCTAGGAGCCAGTCATTACTAGTTCAGAGCATTGTCCTTTGTCTCACCACAGCCCCCAGGGTGTTCACCAAATGCACGGCAGTGGTCACAGCTCATCTCAGACGGCAAGGTTTTTGAGTCTTTCTGTATCTCGACAACTGGCTCCTCACTTCTACCACTATGAGTCTTTTAGAACAGGCAAGAGACTACAACATAAATATTTGTACGTCTCTATGCATAATGATAAGTTTTGAAAAGTCCAGCCTTCAACCTTCTCAGCAACTGGATTTCATCAGTGCTGATTTAGACACTATTACAGGGATTGTGTCCCTATCTCCAGAAAGACTACAACGTATCAGAGTTCAAGTCAGGCAAATTCTTCATTGCAACAGGGTTCCAGCAAAACTTGTTCTTCAAACCTTAGGCTCCATGACTGCATCAGTCACTCTGGTTCCTCTAGCGAGGTTTCATATGTGAATTCTGCAGTGGTTACTAGCATCCCAATGGTCTCTGATACATCATCCAATGTCTCATCTAGTTATGATTACCAGCTGCTGCAAACAGGATCTCAAATGGTATCTACATTCTGACCAGATCCTCTTGGGCCGGCCATTCATTCTTTCTCAGCCCCAAGCCATAGTGACCACGGATGCTTCCAAGATAGGGCGGGGGCAGCATTATCTGGGAAAGACAGTGCAAGGCACGTGATCCCAATTGGAGGCCAATTTGCACAACGATGTTCTGGAAATAAGGGCAGTGCTGTTGGTAATGCAAGCATTCCAAGATGCCCTTTCTCCTGGGACAGTAGCTATTCAGACAGACAACATGTCAGTATCTGGTATATAAACAAACAAGAGGGAACCAAATCTTACCCACTTTGTTGAGAAGCACTCAGAGTTTGGCAATGGGTGATTTCTTCCAACCGCTTTCTGATAACAACACACGTTCCGGGAAGTTCCAATGTGATAGCAGACAAATTGAGCAGGACTATTCTCATGCCTCATGAGTGGTCTCTGAATCCTGTAGTGGCAACAAGATTTTTCGCCATTGGGGCCAACCTTGCTATGACCTCTTCGCCTCTCCCCTGAACAAGTGCAGAAATTACTTTTCTCTAATCCCCCCTCTGGGGGAGTCACCCAGAGATGCTCTTCTCCATGATTAGCCTCCCGGTCTGTTATATGCCTTTCTCTCAACTCCTCTTTTATCACAATTCCTAAAGAAAGCCAAAAGGACAGAGAATTCATAATCCTCATTGCTTCCTTCTGACCTCGACAAGTTAGGTTTCCCTTCCTTTGGCCTCATCTGATACAGAAATCTTGGATTTTGGACCCAGTTCCAGGTCTGCTAACTCACCCATATGGCATGGTTCATCCGAATCTCCAATATCTCAAGCTCACTGCATGGCTTCTCCAATTCCCATGATTGCCAGGCATCCTTTCCTTTCTTCTCCTGTCCAACGTATTATTACTGCTCATCACAAGCCTTCTACTAGAAAACTGTATCAAGGCAAATGGGAAAAATTTACTAGATCGGCCTTGAATAAAAGACTGGGCCCTTATACCAGTCCCATTCATGAAGTTCTGGATTTTCTAAACACACTTTTCCAATCTGGTTCCTCTGCATCTATGATAAAAGTTCATCTGGCAGCAATTTCAAATTTCTATTCAGGCTGGAATGACTCTCTCTAATGTCTCACAAGCTTTGTAAAGCTTTCTTGAATGGACTCTTGCTACTAAAACTCCCATTTAAAGAGTCAGCTCCCCCTTGGGACCTGCCTATTTTTCTTCAAGCTCTTACTAAGACTCCCTTTGAACCATCAGCATCTTGTAATTTGAAATATTTATCCTGGAAGAAGTTATTTTTGGTGGCTATTACTTCTGCACAAATGGTTTCTGAGTTTCAGGCCCTGTCATGCAAATCACCCTACCTAATTTTTCATAAAGATAAAGTCACACTCAGAACAAATCCATCCTTCCTACCAAAAATAGTCTCTGAAACCAACATTAATCAGTCACTACCATTACCAGTCTTTTCCCTAAATTTTCTAACAAAGGGGAATATGCCTTTCATTTACTAGATGTACACAGACAACTACATTTTATCATCATAGAACTAAAGAATTTAGAAAATCGTATCAGTTACTTGTAGCATTCTCTTCCCTCCATATGGGTAATCCATTTGCTCAGGTTATTTTAGATAAATTGCTCAGAGACTGTATCACGTTCATCTATCATTGTAAAGGACTTCAAGTTCCAAAACTAGTTCAAGCCCATTCAACTAGAGCTGGGGCAACTTCAACAGTTTTTCATGCCAGAGCATGACATGACTTGACTGTGCAGTAGCCACATGGTCTTTTTATCATACCTTTATCACTCATTACAAATCCGATCAAGTCTCGAGGGGTCAAGCATCCTTTGGCTCTATGGTGCTTAGGAATATTCTTCCTTGAGACCTCCCAAGGCTAAAGTAGCTGGGGATTCTGTCCCACTGTCAAGGATTGGGTGAAGATTGACAACATCAGATAAAGAAGTTATGTCTTACCATAACGTTCCGTCTGTGTTGTCAGTCTTCACCAATCCCTGACATCCCCACCCACCTTCCCCCATCCTGAGATGCTTAGTAGACCAGATTAGTCCTCAGCTAGTTTCCTTTTAAGGACTCATATATGGCCTCTTTCTGTATACTTTCTAAAGTTAAACATATTTTGTTTTTTCTATATACTACTAATTTGGCAAACTCGATCTGAGCTAATCTCTATGAGGAGCACTATGGGTAGTGCCTGGCCCGAGTGTTTGAAGAGCTCGAGTTTGAAGATATGGCTGAGTTGGTTCTGAGGTTTGGAACTGAACCCACTGTCAAGGATTGGTGAAGATCGACACCACAGATGGAACGTTGTGGTAAGACATAACTTCTTTTTATACTTTCTACACCAGATCCTTCACTTCACAAGTTTTCCATAACTTCAACTTATATTTTTTTAACTTCTACTTTACTAATCTTCTGTTCTACAGTCCCGCTTTGTGGTCTTATTTTTTATTGTGAAATTTTCCATATCTGGATGCCTTTGTCTGTATTTCTCAACGGATATCTTTGGGACTGCCTTTTTTGTATTGATTAATTTGGCTTTCTCCTTTCTGTAAATAGTGCATCATTTCAGATCTCTCTTTTCCATATCCATATTTCTTTTTTATATCTTTCAAAAATCTCTACGTTTTGTTCTTTATATTTTACACTTCCTCAGATGCTTCTTTTTACAAAGAGATCAAAGTTTCTTGCTCTATATAATGTTTTTCATGAATCTGTTGATTAATGAAAGCAGTTTTTTATTTGAAGCTTCTGACAGTTTTTCTTGTGGAAGTATTTTTCTTTCCTATAATTTCTCTCATAATCTTTTTGTATGTCTTGTGTCTGGAAATTCTGGGCTTCTTGCATAATAGTAATAAAACATAATTTCTTTCTTTCTTACCCTCGATAGTCCACTCTATTTTATCAGTTTTTGTGATTTTTGTGGACTGCTACTTCCTTCTTGTAAGGGGGGGGGGCATCCTCCCCCTGGGCCTGGCTTAGCCCAATTGTAGGAATGTTTCAGTGTCTTGAGGATTCTTCACTGTCAGTTTTTCCAGTCCTGGCACCAGTGCACCTACCAGGATTGGGCACTTTTTTGTCCTGGGTCTTGTGCATCCAGCTATCTTTTTTAATTTTTAACCTACTTCTGTCCATGATGTATGCTATATGAAATGCAGTTGTCTTGGTGAGATTTTGTGAAAAACAGGGTCCACCTTGTGAAGGTACTCACCAAGACTTGAGGATAAATTAAATTTCAGCAACGCTACTCTCCTTTGCTTGCTGACGTATCTCTTCATTTGGACCCTATAGGGTCAGTATAGGTGTCTCCATTGACAATAAGCTGTGCACTCACAGTTGTGTATTGCATTTGAGATTGCAGACATAACTAAAGAATGCTTTGTGGTTGCCCTTGGCCTTGAAGGGCAAATTTACTTCAAATTTGGCTTTTTTAGACTTTATTTGTTCTCTGAGTCGTTTGTATAGTGTAAACATTTTTTGCAAAGATTTTCTTTTTTTTTTTTTTTTTTTTGCTATACAGCCTATTCATGTTGTGGTTCCACCATGGATCTTGTTTTTTGAGTTAGTTCTGTTCTTCCTGGTATGTACAGCTGCCTCTACACAGCTAGTAACATGCTTGTATAGAATTTCAGTGAACAGTTCTGCATAGGCAGCAGCTTTCTCCATTTTTTGGGGGACTTGAAATTTGCCAGATTATCACTTAATAGCCTTTGAATAGTTCTTGAACATTCCTGACTTAGCTGCAGGTCCAGGATTTATTTTTACTTCAAAGTCCATTTTGTGATGTGACCTTATCAGAGAAGACGTTACACTAGGGGGTGTGCAGCGCTCTCCCATATTAGTGAAGACCAGACCCATTATATCTGCATGCCTGTTTGATGTACTGACAATCTGATCCAGGAATTTCTTTGCCTCCACGTTTACTGTTGTACATGATCCCCAGTTAATAGTGGGGTAATTAAAGTCACCCATGAATATGGTATTGGGTTGGATGATGAGTGTTTACATTAAGTTTAAACATATGTTATGGGTTTCCTGGGCCATAAAGAGGAATCTATAGCTTGCAAGGAAGAGGTATGTGATTTTTATCTGTGGTGATTTGAATATGGAGAAGCCCAAGTGCATTGTCCTGTTTGAACAGCCTTGAGTTATATTTATTTTAATGTATTTTTGATGTAAATCGAAATACCTCCACCTTTAGCATCACAGTTAATGCCCTAAGCAGTTAGTCTTACAATTCTCACCTCAACAGGCACTACCTACAGTTTGTGGTGCTACCCCTGACTCCAGGCAATTTTTTATGGTGAGTTTGAGGTGAAAACACCCAGCATGTTTTATGAGGTGGGAAGTGCTGTACAGAAACCACATGCAAACTCTGCACAGGCATTAGTCAGTGGTCAGGCTCAAGCCTTGTATTTTGTGGATGACACACAAAGCCCTTAACTTATGTCAACTATGTTAAAGATTACATTGCTCCTTTATATTTTTATGCTATTTACCATCTGATAATGGAATGGGGACATTGGTCCAAAGAACTTTTCAGGCATGACCGAGGCTACATAGGCAACAACAAAAAAAAAAGTAATAAAAAACAACAAACAATGTAGCAATGTCATAACAAAAATCAAAGAACAGCAAAGTAAGAACCATTTTAAACAATAAAACATACTGAGGGAAGTCAAACCTATCAACTGGATACATTTTTGCAGAAGCTCCAGATTTTTTTCCATTTGTCATAAAATTGTGTTTTTTTTTTTTGGCAAAATAGTGGCAAATCATTAAATACTGAAGTTAGAAAACAATGACAGACATTTAAGTTTCAGACTTCATACCCTTTGTGAGTAGTACAAGCTCCCTGAATCATATTCTTCTCAGTTAATTAATGTTTTATTGCAAATCTCCACCCAAGATGCATGCCTTGTATTATCAGATGGTGTCCTGTTCTTCACATATCCTTTTCATATGTTGCGTAGTTACATTATCTATATTTCAGTGAGGTATTACAAATGGGTCCTATATCCCACCAGATTCCGCAACACTGCAGTTACTAACTGCTTTTAGTCTACCTTTGTTTGGTTTTCTAATATTAACTGTGCACTTGTTTTCTTCCCTTATGATACTAAGCTGACATTTGCAGAAATGCATACATTACTTGGATGGTGTAGAGTGGAAGGTTAGAGTTGGTGCTTGCCAACTGTTTAATTATTAATAGAACTACAGTAATCTGCTTCTTAATTCTTTTTTGCCTCACATTTATGCCCATGCCCTCATTAACTGTTTTTTCTGGTAAATGACAAAGATTTACAGTCAGTCAATAATGGCAGTCATTTTTTAGTTGTTATTGTGCAGAAAATGCATGTCCAAGCAGCACCTGCTATTTTATAAACTTTGTATTAGAGTTGTCAGGCACTTAAGGCTTTGAGCTATTAATGAACTGTGTCCTGTAGTTAAATGTGTGTTTTCCTGGTTAACAGATACACTTATATTTTAAATTTGTTGCCCCGTTATGTTTGGCTTTGTCCAGAATTCTTAGGCAAAGAAAAGAATAGTTGTGTAAGAACTTATCATAGCCTTAGATGCCCTTCTCTTCCATGTTGCAGTATTCATAACAGTAGGGAGTTGCTACCTGCAGTGCCACCATCCGGCCAGTATACCAAAGTCTTTGTAGCAGACGGGTACGTGTGACATCCCCTAGCAGGGCCATAAATCAACACTAGGTACAAAAGTGACGTCTGCACATACCCTCATCAGAACAGTTTTGCGGCATACAGTAGTGCTTCTGTGGGTTATCAATGAGGGTCCCAGTAAGAGACCTTTAGACTTACATGTAAGCCATGCACAGGGAGTGGCTAGGCTGTGTAGAGGAGAGGAGAGTTGAGGCTTGGAAAGAAGATGACTATGTGCCCATAGTTAGTACATGGATTTAAGGTCAGTGAGAAACATGAGGTAGGTGGGTGGGAATGAATACTGAAACATGGAAGAGAAGGACATTTAAGGTTATGGTAAGTTCTTACACAACTATTCTATGTCCTATTCTCATGTTGCAGTATTCATACTGTGCACAGCAGGGGAGAGTACCAGAGCTTGAAAGTATGAACCTGGGTGGAGGAAGTTGCCGGTTTCCGTGGGTCACTGACAAAGCCTGCTCTGAGGATGATGTGTCCAGCCTAGTGCTTGGTGAAGGTGTGTACCAAGGTCCAAGTGGCTGCTTCTGGGAATGGAGGTGGAGCTCATGTTTTGAAAAAGGCAGTAGAGGATGCAACTGCCCTGGTGAGAGTGAGGTTTTAACATGACCTTGTAGGGATTTCCATGATGGGAGTAGCTCAATGAGATGGATTTGAAGATCCTTGAGGAAATGGTCTGTTTGAGACAGTCTTCCTCAAGGGCTCTTGTGGACAGTTGGAAATGAATAATCAACAGATTTCCTAATAGACTTCAGTTTTATATGAGTAATATCTGAGTTAAGTTCAATGTACATCCAGGAATGTAGTCTTTTCTGAAGCATTTTTGAGGATGAGGGTAGAAAACAGGTGCAGGTTAATGGTTTGATTGAAGGAAAGTTCATTAACTACCTTGGGCATGAAGGAAGGGTTAGTCCAGAGAGCCACTCTATCCTTATGGAAAACAAGAAGGTAAGGAGAGGTCAGGCCATAAGGAAGCTTGTATTTTCGTAGAGGCCACTCCTGGCCGTGATGTAATGGCTAAGGGGTAGCAGAACTGTTTTCAGGTACATAGCTTTTAGGGAAACTTGGAGGAGCTGGTTCAAAAGGAGTGTGGGGTGTTAGTCTTTCTAATATGAAATTTATGTCTCAAGGAGGGGAATGGGTTTCTGGGGGGGTCTGATGCGGGAGGGTGAACCCTTCAGAAACCCACTTTTAGCTCCTGATTCCCAGAGGTAGTGAAATGGGCATGAAGGCATGCGACCAAAGAAGAAGCAATCCTAGTGCGCCAATAGGAAAGAACCCTTGGTATTGGAGTAGTAAGTGAGTCCTGGTTATTCCTTTGACATCACTTAGAGAATATGTGCCACTTTGCTATATAGTTTCTCCTAGTACTAGATTTTTTTGTCCCGCAGAACATTGAGTAAGATCTCTAGAATTATAGGTATCTGTAAGGGATTAAAAATCTACCAGCCATAATGTTAATTTCAAGTTGCTGGACCTGTGGGTGAAGTAGGATCTCTGTCCTGTGTGAGTAGGTCTAATTGGTGGGGTAACCTGTGGTGACTGCCCCTGGCTGTGGCGTAGAGGGGAACCAATGCCGTCTCTGACCAAAGGGGGTCACCAGTAGGATTTTTAGTTTGTCCTTCTTTGAATTTTCTAGAGGACTTCTTGAATTAGTGTGAAATGAGGAAGGCGTGAAGATACATTCCTCCCACAGAAAAAGAGAATGAGTCCACTTTCCATGCTTTATGTGGTGTAGATCCCTTGTGCAGAAGCTGGGCATCTGCTTGCCCAGGTGGGGAGGCAAAGAGGTCTGCCGTGGAATTCCTTGCGACCTGTGGAACTGGGTCAAGGAAAACCTCTCTCTCTGATGCATCCATTTGTGGTGGGCAAATGAGGCTCCGTGCATTCTGCTGAGGGGATAGGTATATACTGCTAACAGGTGGACCTGGAGGAAGTGGCCAAGTTCCAAAATCTGATGTATAAGCTGCAAAGGAGGGGGTAGACCCGGTCCCTCCTTGCTTGTTGATATACCAGCAGGACAGCCGCGCCTGTCCGTGATTACCGGAAGCTTCTAGTAGGATAGTGGGTTTGAATGTTAAAAGGGCTGCAGCAATGCCCCTTATTTCCTTGATGTTGATGTGGTCCTTCTGCCTTGAGTGACCATTTGCCTTGAACTGTGAATCTGCTGCGAATGAAAGACAGCACTGCACCTCACCTGAGGTCTCAGCATCTGTGGAGACCTGTGGTATGTGGGGCTGGAACTTGGGGCTGTGGGTTCCTAAGTTGAGTTGGGCAAAGTAAGGAGAGACTCACCACTGGATTTCCTTTTTTTATGCACAGGAGTATTAGAAGAGGCAAGTCCATGGGTTGGGAATGTTGGCTCCACAGGTTTTTTAAGACCCACTGGGCTTGGCGCAATGTATTGCCTTGCCAGAGGTAACATGGGTATTGGGGATGCCATGTGGCCTAATATTCTCAGGAATTCTCGAGCTGTCAAGGAGGACTGTGTAAGGATCTGACTCAAGTAAATGCAGAGTTCCTGGATTCTTTTGTCTGTGATGAAGGCCTTCATGCAGTCTGTTCTGATTCTGCATCCCAGGAAAACCAAGTCCTGGATGTCAGTGTGATTTTCCTAGATTTAGGGTGAACCTCATTTGGGTTAGGATGAAGACACCTGTTGTAGGTGAAGTAGTAGACCCTTTGGGAGTCTTGATGAAGGATGAGCAGGTCATCTAGGTATGGGTATATCTGTATACCCTGTGTCCTGCATTTACAATAAGGGGGGCATTTGTAAACACTCAAAGCAATGAAGAGACCATAGGAAAAGGCAAGAATTTAAAATGATAGAGCCTATTGCAAATCTCAGGAATTTCCTGTAATTTGGATGGATAGGGATGTGGATATAGGCATCCTTCAAGTCTAGGGCTACCAAATGCCTGAGAGGAAAGTGTTTAAAAGAAGGGTAAGGTGATCATTTTGAAGCTGGGAACGTGGAGGAAGAGGTTTAGGAAGGATAGGTCTAGGATAGGTCCCAAGGATCATCTTTTCTTGGCACAAGAAACATCCTGGAGTAAAAGCTTTTATTTCTTTGTGGGGTGAAAACCTGTTCTATGGTGCCCTGGCTTAGGAGTTGACAAATGATGTTGGGAATAGGTGGATTTGGTTTCTTGGTGGCTGAGGGTTACCTTAAAAGGTGGGAGCTCCAAGGGCATGAAATATCCTGTCTGGATGATAGAAAGGACCCATTGTTTCTACTGTTTTCTCCCCCGTAGGGTAGGGATAGTGTGAGGTGAAGGGATAAGGGTGTTTTGGATGCAAGGGGTGAGTCACAGTGGAGGGGGTCTGTATTGGTCAGACTGACCTGAAAGGATGAGTAAGGAACTGGGGGAAATCTGGGAGTAGAATTTTTTTTGGGTTGTCAGCCTTTTTATTGAGGGGCTGAAAGAAAGGACTGCCTTCTAACAAAGGAGGGCTTCTGTGGGTAATTCCTGTGGTATTAGGAATAGGGATATGAAAGGTGTTTAAAGTTCTGAATTCTTTTCCTTTTCTTGCAGGATTTAAGA
>NW_025051024.1:0-12730 GCF_019279795.1 Protopterus annectens
GAAAGCATGCAGTTTTGCAGATGATCACACTTTATTTCATCCCTTTTCTAGATGACCACCAATAGAGGAGTACATCTTCTAGTTGTTAACCCATGCCTGCTCGATCTGTCACCCCCATTGTATTTAGAAGCTCAGCTGAAGAAGGAAAAGGAATACCCTACATCAAAATTGTTCTACACATTCTGCATAAAACATTACATGTGAGAGTGTTCAATCTCGCCGTTTGTTCTTACACATGGGTTCGGAGCCGATCCTCGGCTCCGTGTCGGCCGCTTGCAAGCTCTGCATCGAGAAGAAGCTCGAGACAACCTAATGCCACAATCCCCTCTGCCTTTACCTCAGATCTGGTTGCGCTGCAGCGTTCGCATCACTGGGTCGAGCTCGAACAACTAAAGCTAAGATTAAGATTTTTTTCTTGTTGTTTCTACTTAAATTTCTTCTATAAACTTTCTTTAGTGACTAAGTGTGTGTGTGTGTAGTGCGGTTGAGGAATTCTGGTTCGTTTAAGTTTAATTTTAAACTTATTAGAGTTTCCCTCGGGGCCTACCACCCCTTTAGATTTGACAACTGGATTTGACAATTACTGGTTATACATTTCTCTTTAACTGGATTTGACAATTACAACGGATTTGACATACTACCTGGACTTGACTTTTCACCTTTTTTTTCCACATTTAGTTAAGATGTCTGAGAAGACTAAATCTGGTTTTAAGCGTTGCCAATGTGGGCAAAAAATGTCAATCACTGACAATCATAGTTCCTGCATCTACTGTCTTGGCCCTCTCCATCTGCAAGAAGACTGCTCTGTTGTCATTCTTTCCAGTGGGAGGGTCATATTTCGACAGATAGGCGAGGAAACTCATGGATAGGGGGTTTATTGAACCTTCCTTTCAAGAGCTCTGGATGCATCAGACCAGGCATCCAAGTCCTCGAAGGAATCGAAGGCGGAGCCCAAGTCATCGGCTCCGAGCTCTTGATTAAGGATTCGATCACCGGTTCCACAGACCTCGGGCCGAGTGTTCAACTGTTGTCAGTGTCGAGCCTCGAGTCTTGGAACCGTGTGGAGCTCCCTCCCCGACACTGTTGAGGTCGGCTCCGTCTTCGATTCCTCCGACCCGTTCTTCCAGGCCCTCCCGACACCGATGTTGACGCTTGGTGCAGAAATTACTGGAGAATCTGACCTTATCCAAACTCATCTCGGTTTCCACCCAATTGGTGTCGAGACTTGAAGGCCTTCCATTATCTCCATCTGTTCCTCCTCCGGGACCTGTCCAGTCTTTGGAGCGGAAGAGGCTGATCTACTGATTGTGGAGCCACCGGTGCCAGAACCGTCCTTTCTCGGTCGGCTCCGTTCACCTCGACTCCGTCGGATCCGGTACTGAGTCTCGGGCCGAAGATCCATCCTTGGTTCCGGGACCAAGAGTCGAACCGATGTTTGGTTCCGACTCTTCCCTCGAGGCCTCGGCTTGGATCGACCGGTTCCGTCCTGAGGTCGATACCTTGATTGCCTGTTTGAGGATTCTCCCATTTCTTGAACCGGGAGATACCTCGACTCGGGACAGGGGCCTTCGATCTCATGAGGAAGGTGTTGTCTACTCAGGCGACCACATCAGTAAGCAACTCTCCTCCCCATAAGGATCGTTATCCTCCTCTGCACCACGGTCACATCAAGCGTCGAGCACCGTGTCTCAGCCACCCTGGAGGTGCCCCCTCTTCCTCGAGGCTTCTTCGGATGCTCCCCGAAGTCCTAAAGGAAAAAAGATTGTGTAAGACCTTAGATTCTCACAAGAATCATTGACATCGGACACTGACTTGGATGAGTCAGAAGGGTCCCCAAAGTCACCTTCAGAAGTCTCTTTTGCTGACATCTTGGAGATCCTAAAACAGAGAGGTGATTGGCAGTCCCTTCCCCCTTCTGAGGATGAGTCAGTCTTGCTGAAGGCATTTGGTGCTCGCCCTTCCTCCTCCTGGGTCACTCCGCCCTTCGATGAGTTAATGGAGCTGATTGCTCGAAGGGCGTGGGAGACACCTGTAGTGGAACCAGTCCTAGAAAGCCTAATAAGTATATTACTGCACCCCAAAACAAGGCTTACCTCACAAGGGAGTTCCAGTGGGTAGCTATGGTGGTGGCAGCGGCCACAAAGGAAGATGTCGGAATCTTCCTCATCTGTCCATCCGCCTAACAAAGATTCTAGGACTATGGACGAATGCGGGAAGCATTTTAGTTCAGCTGCTTTTTCTATGCGATCCCTGAACTATTTGACCCACTTTACACGTCTACAGAGGATCTAATCAAAGAGTTGGGAGATACCCTCCAGGGTACTACAGATGCTGCTGTTTCAGAGAAAGTTACAGCACATCTCATACCCTTACATCCATTGTTAACTCATCCATGAGGCTGATCTCATCGCGGCAGCCGAAGGATCGAGTAGGGCAGCAACTTCAGCGATTGCTCTTGAAGACAATCCTGGATGCGCTTATGTTCATTACGGAAGCCTTCAAGTCTTCCTTTAACGCCCATTTGATGGTGCCACTCTCTTTGGCCCAAAGTAAAGAGACCCTTACCGGTGTGAACAGGAGGAAAGACTCTGTCTGCTGTCGGAGTCCATTTTCCACCCATCCAGACCTTACCGTACCCCAAAAGAACGCAGGTGGGAAAATGTGGTTTGAAAACCCCAAGGATCTTTCCCAGGCACGGGGTGATGCCCCCTCTAGAGGCAGAGGAGGGGGCAGAGGTGGGCTGCCGCCCTGGCGGCAGAGATCCGCCAAAACCAGGTGACAGGGATACACCCCTGGAAAACCTTTCCAGCACTCCTGGAGGCCCGACTGTCCTGCTCTGGAGGCAGTCGGGGTCGAAAACTTCTTTATACCCTCAGGCCTGGCAAACATTACTACAGACAACTGGTAAAAGCGTTGTTACCAGAGGTTACAGAATACCATTCCTATCCACCCCCATTCCAAAGAAGACTCCCAGATGTGCGCCCCATATGAGATCCAGCAGCTATAGAAATTTCAAAGCTGCTAGAAAAAGAGTCATCCAACCAGTCCCAGCCGGACCAAATAGGATTCGGAACTTACTCAAGGTTCTTTTTAGTTCCAAAGAAGACAGAGGACTGGAGGCCGATTCTGGACCTAAGCAACCTCAACACCTTCGTCAAGAAAGAAAAGTTCCGAATGGTCACGCTTCAATCGATCCTTCCATTCTTACAGAAGACGACTGGATGTGCTCAATAGATCTGAAGGACGTATACTACCACATCAAAATGGCCAGGGCGTCCAGAGATCATTTGCGCTTCGGCTGGGAGCCAGTCACTATCAGTTTCGAGCCCTGCCCTTTGGTCTGACCTCAGCCCCCAGGGTTTTCACCAAATGCATGGCAGTGGTAGCGTCTCATCTGAGACGCCTAGGAGTTCAGGTGTTTCCGTATCTGGACGACTGGCTCCTTTCTGCCACCACCGGCGTCAACTGATACAGGCCAGAGATTACACTCTACAACTTTGTGTTCACCTCGGAATTTCCGTAAATTTCAAAATCTTTACTACAGCCATCACAGCATATCTTATTCATAGGAGCGGAATTAGATTACATCATTTAATTCTAAGGCTCCTCCAGAAAGGATAGCCTCACTACATAGTCAAATATCTCTCCTTCTGTCATCCAGAAAATCCCCAGCAAACTGGTTCTGAAGTTCTTGGGTCTCATGGCAGCTTCTCTCATTGCGATACCATTGGAAGACTGCACATGAGAGTTCTACAATAGCTACTGTTTGCACAATGGTTGTTCCAACAGCTACCTCTGACACAAAAATTCTGATTACAAACATGCAAATCACATCTAGCCTGGTGGCTTCAGACTTACCAAACCTTTCAGCGGAAGACCATTTGTGCTACCCACACCGACAGCCACGGTAACCACGGACGCTTCCCTGATAGGGTGGGGGGCATCTTTCAGGACAGACCGTCCAAGGCGAATGGACCAATTTAGAGTACAATCTGCACATCAATGTTCTAGAGTTGAGGGCAGTGTTTCTAGCGTTGCAACACTTTGCTCCCCTTCTTCCTCTAGGGACTATTGCAGTTCAGACAGACAACATGTCTGTAGTCTGGTACATAAACAAGCAAGGGGGAACCAGGTCTTATCAGCTATGCAGAGAGGCCATGAGAATTTGGCATTGGGCGGAGTCCACGAGTCGCTTTCTGATCGCAACACACATCCCGGGGTCATCCAACGTTCTAGCCGACAGGCTGAGCAGAGCAATCCTGTTGCCTCACGAGTGGTCCCTCAAACAGTCAGTTGCGAAGAAGATTTTTCGCAAGTGGGGCCAGCCTTCCCTGCGATCTCTTGCGTCTCAATGAGCGCCAAATGCAGGAGCTACTTTGCCCTATTACCCCTCAGGGAAGTCCCCAGGGACAGCTGGTGCCGCGATTGGCCCCGGGTCTCCTGTACGCTTTCCTCCCTTTCCCTGATTGCAAGGTTTCTGCAGAAAGCCAACAACCTACAAGGGCGATAATCCTCATTGCCCCATTCTGGCCTCGTCAAATGTGGTTCCCTTTCTTTGCAACACCGCATTCGGGAACCTTGGATCCTGGACCCAGAGCCAGGTCTGCTGACTCACTCGTCAGGGTTCCTCACCCCTCTTCGAATCACTCCATCTAGCAGCTTGGCTGCTCCTTCTTAGCCAGGTCTGATTCTCTTACACCGGCAGTTCAGAATATACTAGTGGCTTCTCATAAAGCTTCCACTACTAAGACCTACACTAGTAAATGGAAGCGTTTTGTTTTCTGGGCGAACTCACATCATTTGGACCCTGTCATAGCTCCGTTAAACAAGATATTGGAGTTTTTAACAGAATTGTTCCATCAAGGAGCTTCTCCTGCCACTTTAAGAGTGCAATTGGCTGCTATTTCCAACTTTCATGTGGAAGAATGTGGGGCACCTATTATGGCTCACAGACTTTGTAAGGCCTTTTTAAAAGGATCTTTTCACATTAGACCACCAGTTAGATCTCCCACATCACCTTGGAATCTGAACCTGTTATTATCCAAATTGATGTTGTCCCCTTTTGAACCAGCCTCCTCTTGTCCATTGAAGTATTTATCGTGGAAAACTCTCTTCTTGGTAGCCATTACATCCGCTAGGCGAGTGTCTGAGATTCAGGCTCTTTCTATTAAACACCCTTATTTGATCTTTCACTCTGACAGAGTATCTCTTCGCACTAATCCATCCTTTCTCCCCAAAGTTTGCTCTATCAATAACATTAATCAGTCCATTGAATTACCTACCTTTTTCAAGAATCACTCTAATAAGTTAGAGTATATGTTACACAAATTGGATGTCCATAGACAACTCAGGTTTTATTTGGATAGAACAAAGGATCACAGGAAATCTGATCAACTTTTTGTAGCCTTTGCTGACAGCAGGAAAGGTGTAGCGGTTACTAAGCGAACTCTTTCCAAATGGCTAACTGATTGTATTATATACGTTTATGATTCTTCAAATCAAACTTTGTCTGTCAAACCTAAAGGACATTCTACAAGATCAATGTCTACATCCCTGGCTCATGCAGCTCGCCTACCATTAGACACGATTTGTGCAGCTGCTACTTGAGCTAAACCTCATACATTCATCTCTCATTACAAAGTGGACAGGGTTTCTAGGGACAGGGCAACCTTTGGTTCCACTGTGCTCAAGAACGTTCTCCCGTGAGTTCCTCAGGAACATGGAGCTGGGGACGCTACCCGTGTAGAACAAGCGAGATTGCACACTGTCACATATAGAAGTTATGTCCTTACCATAACGTTCCATGTGGAGTGTTCATCTCGCCTTTGTTCTTACATTCCCACCCTCCCACCCTCAGGAAGAACGTTCATTGGTACCTGGTCTGGAATATCCTGCTTCTGCATTTGCAGTGGTTGTATATGTATGATGTACATGTGTATATATATAGTTATACATGATTTCTTGCTATGTAATTTTTGGCATGAGTGTGCTCTCTCTGACTACTGGTTTGCTTGCAAACTAGATCTGAGGTAAAGGCAGAGGGGGATTGTGGGTATTAGGTTGTCTCGAGCTTCTTCTCGATGCAGAGCTTGCAAGCGGCCGACACGGAGCCGAGGATCGGCTCCGAACCCATGTGTAAGAACAAAGGCGAGATGAACACTCCACATGGAACGTTATGGTAAGGACATAACTTCTATTTTCTAGTTCTCTGCAGGAACAATTCCTTCATTTGAGAGCCATAAAACTTTAATGGTGAGTACCTCTGACTGTTGTGCTGTCTTATCACTTTTTTATCCGGTCTCTGTGTGCACGTCACCAGTTTTAATGTCCCACTCAGCAGGAACGTCTGTCATTTTTTTTTTTCAGTTTCTTTACATACATTTTCTGGAATTCGTCTCCCATTGCAACCCCTTGGGCTCACTAATATAAAATCTGATCACCTTACTCTGTTCTCCAGATCTGTTAATTCTGGTAGCCTTACTCTGTTCACCAGGTCATTCTAATCTCTAAAGATATTCCACCTTATATTGAAGTATATTTCTGTGTGGTGCTGTCTTCAGTTGATAGCTTTCTTACTTGGACTCTGTCAACACAGCCTCATTAGACTTAAAGCCTGTAACCTCTTTTTATGGCAGGATGCAGTGCTTTCCATAAGCTAGGCATTTCTTTTGTAGTTATTTGAATGTTGGCAGCAGTTTCTTTTTTAATCTCATTTCTTCCACTTTACCATCAACTTTTCCAGATGCCCTTCAAGAATGCAACTGCAGTCCTGACATATGGGTTGTCCTGCCTCAGGCAGCCCTTCGGTCGGCCAGATTCCAAAGTCTGGGTCCGGCGTCGGCTGATGTCGCCTCTTCCCCGACGTCAGAGCGGCTGGGGTATAAAAGCATCAGCCGACGCCATCTTCTCCAGTCTTTCTTGCTGCGCGGTGCCCGAAGCAGAAGCAGTTCGCAAGTGCCGGTCGGCCAGCTCCTGTGTTTTCAGATACCGAAGTCATCAAAAAGCTAAGTACCCCATTGGGGAACCTTTTCTTGCCTCAGCCGATGTCAGACAAAACTGCAAAAGTTAATAATTGCTTGTCTTGTGGTAAACAAATACCTCATAAGGACTTCCATTCTTACTGCCTTCCCCTGCCTTGGCCCAGACCACAACGTCTCGGCCTGTGCTTGCTTCAATAAGCGCACACTTAGGCGCCGGGCAGAATTTGCTGAAGACTTTTTTTGGGAAAATTACTCCTATATCATGCCATCGGAACTACCAACAGCGCATGTTTCCAAAAAACGGCAGGACCGACATTCGCGGCCCGCGACTTCCACCGACACCACGCTAAAGCCTACCACGAGTGCATCGGTCTCTTCGGAGGTGGTAATTCAACCGCTCCAGGCCGACGACACCGCTTTACTGCACACTTTGGTCCCGGAGGCTACCCCGGTGCCGGTTGTTGATTTTCCTCCTGAAACCGAAGCCCAAGGTTTGCCTGACACCATACCGGTGGACAAAGTTACTCCAGCACGTGGGGCAGCTAGGCCTCCTGTGTCTATGTCCATCAAGGCCTTCACACGTGCTAAGGCTGCCATCCAGGCTAAGTCTTACCCTCCTAAATCTTTTTCACAGGGTCCCACTTCTGATCAACAGATCATGACTTTAGCTGCAGATCTAATTTCTTTAATCAGGGGCTCTCATTCTCATCCAGACAGAGGTTCTCAGCCACCTTCTGACAAAAGGCCTAGGGTTGAGCAGACAGATACCCTTTCCTCAGATGAAGCCTCTGGTGAGTCAGGCCTTTCAGATTCCCAGGAAGAATCCTTCCCGGCCTACGAGGATTCTGATGCTGATGAATCCATTCCCTCTGCCTCTCCTTCTGAGGATATTTCTTTTGGGGAAATTCTCCACTCCATGAGAGAGCATTTCCAGTGGCAGGGCCAGGATTTCTCCGACTCCAGGAAAAGGCTTCGGACTTTCCTTAAGTTACCCCAGCACAGGCCTTTAGCTATTCCCCCAGTGTTAGATGTATTGGATGATGTGTACACAGACTACAGTACTTCTCCTGATTCTCTCCCTCCTACTCCTGTCAAGCCAGACAGATATTACAGGGTTCCTGAAACTCATAAACATCTCTTTAAGGCCCACTCTGTTGATCTAGAAACTATTTCTCAGGGGCCCAAAGGAGTGGCCACTTCCACGGCCAAAAATCCTTTGCCCGCAGACAGGGAATCTAGGTCCCTGGAGAGGTGGGGTAAAAAAGTTTATACCTCAGCCACCTGTGCCATGAGGGCTCTTAACTGTCTTTTTCATATGTTTCAGTATCAGGATTTCTTGATGGATGATTTGCAGAAAAAGTTAGCCTCTCCTGAGCCTTTAGATAGAAAGGCTTTGCAGGATTTGGTTCATAATACTCAGCAGGTTAGCAATCATTTTCTTCAGTGTGGTTATGATGCATTGGAAGCTTCATGTAGGGCAGCTATGACAGGGGCCGTCATACGTAGACATGCTTGGTTGAAAGAACAGACATTGCCAGATCATGTTAAAGTAAAGCTTCTAGATGCACCTCTGGAAGAAGACAAGCTATTTGGTGCTAATGCACAGGGTGTGTTGAAATCAGTTGAGGAAAAGGCTAAATCAGTACAAACAGTCAAAGATTTCCTCCAGGTTCAGCCACCAAGGTTCAGCAGGAATTGGCCTTCAAAGAATTGGTCCTTTCCAGACACTGACAAGTTTCAAAGGGGAAAAAACAGGCATGCTCGAGGTAGAGGGCAATACCGAGGCTCCTACAGGGGCCGCCAATGGCAACCAACTAATCAGAGAAGTGGCGCAGGGACTCCTACTGCTCCACAGGGACAATCACAATGACTTGACTTTGACACCGCCAACCAAGGCTCAAAGAGAAGCACCTTTAGGTGAAAAATTATCCTTATTTTCAAAAAATTGGCACGTTTTTACAAAGGACAAATGGATTTTGGACATAATAGACAAAGGTTACAGGTTCCACTTCCATACCTTACCAACAAGACAAGGCATGCCAAACCTGCCACAAAATCAAAGGGCAGAGGCACTCATACAAGTTTCAAAGCTGCTACAAATCAAAGCAATAGAAAAGGTTCCTCCTCAGGAACAAGGCCAGGGATTCTACTCAAGACTGTTCCTTGTTCCAAGAAAAGAAAAGCAATGGAGACCTATACTGGACTTGTCCGCTCTAAACACTTTTCTCATTGTGCCAAAATTCAAAATGCTGACATTACAGCAACTTCTTCCCATGCTGGGCAAGGGGTCTTGGCTGGTTACTCTGGACCTCAAGGAGGCATACCTGCATGTCCCAATCAGACACAGCTGCAGAAGATGCCTCAGATTTCTTGCAGGGTCAGAGCATTATCAATTTTCATCATTGCCTTTTGGCTTATCTACTGCGCCCAGAGTATTCACGAAATGCCTGGCATCAGTAATTGCACATTGCAGACTTCAGGGGATACAAATATACCCTTACCTGGACGACTGCCTTATACAAGCGGACAGCAAGCAAGCCTTGATAAGGAACTTGGACTATGTCATTCACTTACTACAGGCTTGGGGATACACAGTCAACATTCAAAAATCAAGACTACTGCCACCCCAACAAATAATTTTTCTAGGAGCCAAACTGGACACAAACTCACAAATGGCTTTCCTCACAGAAGAAAAACAAGAACAATTACCAGATTACTTCAAAAGCCTAGCAAAGCACACCCACATGACTGCAAGGAAAATCCTGCAGGCCCTGGGTTTCATGGCATCTTGCATTCTTCTGATTCCACTGGCAAGACTACACATGAGAAAACTACAATGGTACCTAAAAAGTTTATGGTCTCAACACAGCCACAACTTAGAAGCAATTATTCCACTCATTCCATGTCTACAAAAGGATTTTTTGTGGTGGGCACAAGCAAGCCAGCTAAACAAAGGCATGTCTTTCAACAAACCTCAAGCAAGCCAAACCATTACAACAGACGCCTCAGATCATGGATGGGGGGTGCACATGGAAGGCAGATGCATTCAAGGGCAATGGGCACCCCGGGAATTGCATCTGCACATCAATCAAAAAGAGATGCTGGCAGTGATTCATGCAATCGAGGCCTTCGGAAAATTTCGTCAGCAAGGTCATCTGCTAATAAAGACAGACAGCACCACTGTTATGTGGTACATAAACAGGGAGGCACCATTCTTACCCCCTCTGCAGACTAACAATGACTCTTTGGGAAAAGTCCCTGAAACTGAACATACAGTTGCAATCCCAGTTTGTTTCAGGCAAGGACAATGTTCTGGCGGACAGTCTAAGCAGAAACATTATGGACCCGCACGAATGGATGTTGCATCCAGACATTTTTTCACAAATAACTCATGCATGGGGAAGGCCGGACATAGATCTCTTTGCCTCACACCACAATCATCATCTGAAGAAGTTCTGCTCAAGGACACACCATCCTCAAGCCTGGAGAATGGATGCTCTCTCCTTCAGCTGGAATTCTATCTATGCATTCCCACCTCTACCATTAATGACCAAGGTGTTACTGAAGATCAAAGCAGAACAACCGAAAGGCAATTTGATAGCTCCAGATTGGCCAAGACAGCACTGGTGTCCATTACTAAGGAGCATAACTCGCACCAAGCCGTGGCCCCTGCCTCAATGGCCTCTGCTTATAACTCAGCACAATTACAGGACTGTTCATCCCAACCTGCAAACATTGCAACTGACAGCTTGGAGGGTTCCATGACTTCTCCCCATATCTCTCTCTCCAAAAAAGTCCAAGAGATCTTACTGGAAGCACGCAGACCTTCTACCAGAAAAACTTATTCAGCCAAATGGAAGAGATTCAACATCTGGAATGCCAATAAGGGTCAGAATGCATCAGTAATGAACATCCCACAGATACTAGAATACTTGGCAGAAATGCTTCACAATGGCCTTTCATATTCTTCCATAAAAATACACGCTTCAGCAATTTCAGCAAAATACAACTGTGATCCACCTGTGTTTTCACATCCTTTGCTAAGACAGTTTCTAAGAGGGATAAAGAATATCAAACCTCCAAGAAAACCACCAGTGCCTGCATGGGACCTCAACTTCATCTTGGAAAAATTAACTCTTCCTCCTTTTGAGCCAGCAGCATCTTCAGAATTGCAATTTCTCTCCTGGAAAACAGTTTTCCTGTTGGCAATTACTTCAGCAAGAAGAGTCTCGGAGATACAGGCCCTCATGGCAGTATCTCCATTTCTCATTTTCCATCAGGACAGAGTCTCTTTAAGAACCAATCCTTCATTCATGCCAAAAGTGATATCCAGGGTTTCTCTAAATCAGGCAATTCACCTGCCTACTTTCTTTCCCAATCCTCAAAATAAAGGAGAAAAGCTTCTGCACACTTTGGACATACATAGACAATTGCGGTATTACTTGAACAGAACAAAGGCCAACAGAAAGTCTGACCAACTATTTGTAGCTTACGCTGCTGGAGTACAAGGAAAGGCAATTTCCAAACAATTTCAAAATGGATTGGAAACTGCATCAGATTCTGCTACTCTTTCCATGGAGCCAATATCAGGCCACACTCCACCAGAGCTACAGCCACCTCCACAGCCTTTCTAAGAGGGGTGGCTAAAAAGGACATTCTAGAAGCTGCTACATGGAGCTCCGTGCATACATTTTCCAAACATTACAACCTGCCTTTATATTCCAGATCCCGAGCAGGCTTTGCTTCTGCAGTCCTGCAGGGCATTTTAGCTACACCATCCTTATCTTAGATCCTACCACCCCCAGCTTGGCTGTGGTATTCAACCCATATGTCAGGACTGCAGTTGCATTCTTGAAGGACATAGTACAGTTTTGTACCTACCATAAATGTAGATGTCCGATAGATATGCAACTGCAGTCAAATCCTCCCTCCTACCCCTCTGTAATTCTCTTTTTTGGGTCCACTCCCCCTTTTTCAAATTAGCTGGGGATAGCATTTATGGTGTATCTGTTTATTACTGTTGTGCATGTCTGGAATTTTATCCATTCTCTAAATTTAGCCTTCCTTGGAGGGCACCTGGCATCTGGGGCAAGAAACACTGAAGAAGATGGCGTCGGCTGATGCTTTTATACCCCAGCCGCTCTGACGTCGGGGAAGAGGCGACATCAGCCGACGCCGGACCCAGACTTTGGAATCCGGCTGACCGAAGGGCTGCCTGAGGCAGGACAACCCATATGTCAGGACTGCAGTTGCATATATATCAGACATCTACATTTATGGTAGGTACAAAACTGTACTTTCCTGTTACTTCCATTATCATTTTGTGGGCAAGTGAAATTCCAGAAAAATATGCATGTTAATTAATTAAAAAAAAAAAAAAATTAATTAAAAAAAAAAAAAAAAGACTTTTGGAGAGCTGGAAGATGTTCAACAAACACACTGCCTTACTGGCATATGGGTAGTGGTGCCCTGCTACCCTATGTCTGGCAGCATACTAAATGTCCTCCCCCTGCCTCTCTGTAGGTGTGATGGACTTAGTCACCTGAGAGTGCAGAGATTACCTTTCAGATTCCCAGAGAGGACCCTTTCACTTTTCTAGTGCCACAGTAAGCAAAGGACCTCTGAGATGACTGCTTCTTTCTCTGGATTTTCAGCTGCTGAGCTCAAGTAAGAAACCGTTTGGGGTTTATTTTTCTCTCTACCTTTTTTTTCAGTGCTTGAATAGAGTATTCTGCTGCTTTAACTGTTTT
>NW_025051025.1:0-2500 GCF_019279795.1 Protopterus annectens
AGCAATGGGAGTTTGTCAAATAAACTGCTTCCATATAATGGGCGGTTTTGAGTCCTTTCAGCTTCCATTTTTGTCTTTGTTGTGTAACTTTCAGAATCCAGTCACTTAGCCCAGTTTTCAATGGTCTGCACATTGTTTTGTTTAAAACTCAGTGGTCCCTGTCTGCAATCCCCACATACCTGGCGAACATGCCTATAATTAATGACGCTTAGTGCTTGAAGCTTCTCTGTTTAATCCAGCGTTCCCTTTGTACATTATCGTATCTTTTACCGGTATTTGTACATAAATTCCTTTACTTAGGGTAAGCCGGCATACATTTGTACAAAACTGATAAGCCTCTGTTTCACTCATGCGCAGCGATGATACCGTTAAGCAAAGAAGAAATGTCGACTCAGTTGGTCAGTGGGGTGATGGTGCACCACTGACTTGTGTAAAAGTGGAAGAGCCTGAGGATGATACCTACCGGAGATCTGTGGACAGCAGGCAAGATCTCGCATCATAAATCTGTAGTGTAAATACTTAATTTGATACTAAGGAGGTGAAGATTTGACAACCCTTTAGTCTCTGAAGAACTATTGTTACTGACTTAAGGTGCTTATAACTGCTCAAACCTGTAACTGTAAATATGTTTGTTTACTACAGTGAATTGTTTTTTTTTTATTAATTTAATTGAAAAAATGTTAAAGGTCATAGAAGACCTGATGTTAAAATGATGCAGTAATGTTTTGTACTGAATTTTATTTTATTTTTGAGGGTTAATACCAAGAAAGTCACATGAATTATTCATCTGCCCACCACTAAGACAGTACAAATCATCTCTTTTTCTTTCCTAATTTTCTTTTGTTACTAGGACATTCTTTTTAAGTAAATGTTATTTAAATGAATAGAATGTAATGTAGAGTATGTTATTATACCAAACGGAAGAAAATCTACACACCCGATAAAATCAAAAAGAAGACAAACCACACTGGCAATCCGTTTTAGTAAATTAGCGCTTTCGCTTACTGGCAAATTGTAAACTTCAGATAAAATAACCATTTTAGTACATTGTTTAAATAGTGAAATCATATTCCGATGCCTGCACTGTATAATTAATTAATTGCAAAACTAGATAACAGTTTTAAAAGAGAAAATGTTCATATAGGACTGTACTAAGTATTTACTACATAAATATTAAAACATATATATTATTTGTAAATAAACATTAAATTTATACATCCATTGATGGTGTTAAAAATACGATAGTAATAACTACCTATATAATGCTTTACCGCATAAACTTTTAATTGAAATCTTTCTATTCAACCCTGGTGGTGAATTCTAGCATCGTTTGAGCTGCAAGCAAAACCGTCTTCCCAATTTCAGGCTGATGGACTTCGGGCCCTGTATCATGGATACAATCAATGATAACAAATTGAAAAATTATGACCTGGTTCTGTATAATATGCCTAGCCAGAGCCGCTGCAAGAATCTCTGTTTACATCGGCATTACGCTGTGCCCATGATGATGTTTAAACGTAAACTTCTGTCAGTTTTGCCTAAGGCTAAAATGGATGCAATATATGATCAATATATCTAAATAAATAAACTTTAGAATTACAATTAACTTGTTAGCTATTATAAATATTGTCCTTCCGTATTCTAATAGAACTGGACAGTCTGCATATACTGAAAATTCAAGAACAATATCTACACTTGCGGCTATCTACGGCCGGGGTTTATAGGTGTAAGTACTCCCTTGCTCTAAGATTTCTTTTAGATTTAAACCCAGTCTGTAAGTGAATTTAGGTTCTGGTGCAATAATTTTATTGATGTCAATATCATTATTGATGTCAATATCATTAATCAAAGTCACTTTACAAGACGTGCATAGGAGTTTTGCACTCATTGATGAATCCCTTAACAAGTTAGTTAGGAACCATGACATTTCTTATGAAGAGTTTATTTTCATGCATACCCCACATCCTAGTCTAGGAAAACTTTTTGGCATTCCCAAAATTCATAAAAATAAACTTAATCCTCCTTTTAGATTAATTATTTCCAACAACAAAACAAAGACTGAAAGTATAGCTCAATATATTGATCATATTCTTAACCCTATAGCTCAAGCCAGTCCATTCTATATTAAAGATTCCTGGAATTTTCTCAATAATTTACACAATGCTACACTTAATGGAAGGGGCAAAACCTTAGTAACTCTAGATGTCGTAGCTTTGTATACGAGTATACCCCATTTAGAAGGGCTTAGTTATGTTAAACACTTTTTACACAAGTTTGTTAAGTTACCCAAACACAGAATTGACACTCTGCATACCCTTATGACCTTAGTGTTGGACAATAATTTTTTTCATTTTAACAACAACATTTATAAGCAGGTCAGAGGTGTAGCTATGGGCACTAAGATGGCCCCAGCATTTGCTAATGTTGTACTAAGTGAATGGGAATTGGACACTCTTATACATCTCCCTGGTTTTGAACTTACAGAACATTATTGTCGCTT
>NW_025051026.1:0-13737 GCF_019279795.1 Protopterus annectens
TAACCCTCAGATCATACTACTGATTTGTCAGAAAACTATAAATTGTATGAGGAACTGAACAAAATTAAGAGACAAAAATCTGGACAGTTGAGAGGTATGTTGTGGAGCCAAAAGTGAGGAGGGAAGAAGAGAGGGGTGCTGGGGAGGTGCAGAGGGTCAAATGTGTAACAGGGCATTTCATGGAACTAGTGTATAACACAGCCCCTCTGCAGAGGGACTAGTGTATAATAGGCCCCTTCATGGGACTAGTGTGTAACAGAGCCCTCTGCAGAGGGACTAGTGTGTAACATGGCCCTCCAAGGGACTATTGTGTAACAGAGCCCTCCGCAGAAGGAATAGCTTGTAACAGGGCTCAAAGTGGGATTAGTGTGTGACAGGATCCTCCATGGGGACTAGGTGTGCAACATGGCCCTCCGTGTGGAGTCCAATATCTACTTGGCCATGTCACTTAAAGGCTGCCTTTGTTTAATTGCAGTTATATATATCTGAGGGAGTACATATATTCAGTACAAGGGTCTATAATGAGTGTTTACATATTAGAGACAGTCTGTTCACAGAAAATCCAATTACCTCATATTGCTGTTTGATCACAGGAGGTAATTGTTATTGAGCTGCTGTAATAATAAGAGCCTACCGCACTTTCAGTTGGTTCCTGCAGCACCCTTTTGCTTTGAACCAATCGTGATAATGGCACAAGTATAAGCAAAGAGAAAAGCAAGGCTTTAGGGATGTGACCAACATAGTGGTCATATATTTCACCTCACGTGACACCTCCTCAACTGTCCATATTTCTTTTGCAGAAAGTCCAGGATTTGTGGCTCTTATTTTGGTCTGTTCCTCTCATAACATTTTGTAGTTTTCTAGAGGGAAACCACTGGGATGATCTGAAGCATTGAAGTCACTTTAAATAGCAGAATAAAATTTGGAGTTCCTGGTGACTTTCAAATCCCTCAGAAAATGTCCATTTGAACATAAGCGTCCCTGTTACTCACAGTATAGCTTTCTCAGGGTTTATAAGAGAAAAAGTTAAAATATGTCCCTATTTTTTGTGCAGCACTTTGTCCCCATTTTATTGAGCTTTCTCCCAGATTTCTTTTGCAACTAAGAGGTTGAGATGTATGTTCAACAGTGAGGACATATATGTTAGTTGTGATGAATTTGAGTAATTATGGAAAACAAGAATACATTCTGCAGAGATGCACACACAACTGCTGTAAACTGAAAATGAAGTTTCTGGTTAAATGCAAAAAGTGCCGAGTAAGGTACCGCATGCAGTAAAAAAAAATATATATATATCTATAGAGTATATATATATATATATATATATATATATGTATAAGCACTCTTCTTCAAACAGACATGGTTATAAGAGACCTGGAGTACTTATGTGTGACAGTTCTCTTTCAAATTTCAATCATGTCATCATAGTCGCAGTAAAATTTTTCTGTCTGAGAGCTGAAGTTGAATTTCCAGGAGAATATATACAAGATCCAGAGAATGTCATCCTGCCATTGTAATAACTCTTCCCTTATCAGATCCACTCATTGAAAACACTTACACCTCCCTTTGGCATGTATAAAATCAAATCATATTGCTCCATCTTAGAGAAGTCCCAAACATACTTTTATCCAAAGAGAAAGTTTCACGAGGCTTTTAAATATTTCAACTATCTTGATAGGAACAGAAACAAACTCTTTAACTTGCAATCTATTATTCTCAAATAAATCTACATGCTATTTAGAGATGACCTGTAGACTCTGATTTTGAGACCCAAAACTACTATTCCTGTTTAAGAACTTCACTTTCATTTCAAAACCAATGGTTCTTGCAAACACCCAATTTGAGGACTTAAATCTATACTCAAAATAATGGACCAATGCTTAAGAAGTGATAGGTTTTTAAAGTATTTCCAGCTTATCTTGATGACTGGATGGTTAGATACAAATTTATAAAAGTAATGCTACATGTATTACCCTACTCTGTTTGGGGAGGTAAGCTTTTGTTCAAGTGCTTGAAAATGAAAGCTCAAAAAGTGTGTGTATCTAGTTAAACATATGTATTTGGCTTGGCATCTTATGTGGTCCCTATGATCACTTTCTTTGTCCTAGGTCTATTATAGGTTAGAAGCAGAATTGTGATGTGTGGAAACCATATTTTAACAGGTTTTCTCAAAGCAAGCTATATAGGATCCTATAAATGCATGTTATATTAGGAAGTTGAGTTATGTGTGTGTGTGGGGAGGAGATTTGGGGGTATAAGCCTTTTCTAGTATGTGGAAGAAAATGAGTTATTGGCAGATAATATCTGCAGGGGTTATAATGGGCTCAAAGCTGGAACCTAGTTAAGTGAGGATGATGTATTGTTAAAATAAAAGATGATGGGTTGGTGGGTTAGGGGATAATCTGTTTGACTTTTTGGCATCTTTTTGTAATTTGTTTTGGATGATGGAACAAGAAAAAAGTTATATTAGTAGGATGGTTTTGGAATAAGTATAAGACACAGTAGTTAAGGATTCAGACAGGAAAAAAACAAAGGTAAGTAAAAGAGAAGCATGAATACATTAGTACAAATTAGATTATGGAAATTTAAAACAAGTGGTTAAAAATATGGATGAAAAAGAAAAAATCTTGGTACAAATCAGTAATGGAAAAATTGTATATCTTCCAAACCATAGGAAAATGTAGTAGGCAGAGAAGAAAGAAAAGAAAGATATATTTTTCTATGGAAATTAATGATGGATAATTTGCCTGTAAAAGAGGGCTCATCCCAAGATATAAGCCAACAGAAGTAAAAGACTGAACAAAATTTATGGCAAGGAGGCGAAAAATGAGTGAAGCATGGCACACAATAAGAGTGTAGAGGATAGAGAGTATTTTGAGGGAAAAGAGCTTCAAGAAGAATATAGATACTTGAATGTTTTCCAAGAAAAATAAATGATATTACAGGAGATGCAAAAGAAAAAATAGTTGAATTTTGATGGAGAAAATGTGGAATATCACGGCAGCACAGGTGTGGGGGAATGCGCTAATGGTATTTACAGACTTTGGGATTGTACGCATAGTAGTTTTTGAAAATACTTCAGTGGTTTACATGGAGAAAGATGTGTGGATGGGTGAATCTGTAAAAAAGGGAGAAATATGTTTCTCTTCCTTATTGTGTCTGATGTTAGAAATATTTCAAAATGTTATTGTGTTTACGAAAATAAAGCGACTAATTTGAAGTATATGATGTTTATAAAGGAAGCTTTCATTCTTAATCTGGTAGGGGCCATGGACTCTGTTGCATCCCCCTGAGCCAGGCTGTACTTAACTCTAGTAGATGGGACCTTTGGTTTAACTAGTTCATATAAATGGATGATGACATACTCCAGGGTTGTGCTTAGCACATATCCCCTACTGGCCCACATTACAATGTCACAAAATGGAAGAAATAAAGAGCAGTTATTGGGAGTGGGAAAAGAACATATAGCCTTCTGAGTAATCCAGCACCAAAGGCAAAATGTGCAACATGTGAATCCACTGATACTGATCCCACACTCTTCAGATCTAGCAGCATAATGTGCTTTTGGGGCAAGACACTATTGCTGGGATTATATAAATTATCTTGAAGCTGAAAGCTCCTGCCATGACATTAATGAAAGAAATGAATAGACTGTGCAGGGGTTTGATTTTACCAGACTTTATCATGCATACTGTGTGTGAATCTATGTAGAGTCAATTAACAGAACTCTGCTCTGTGGCGAATTTGGAAATTGGGCAAAGGCTCCTCGGCAATGGCCTCCCTAGACTGCATGTTGTGCAACTGCCAATGGAGAACATATGAATTGTGTCCCTTCTACCCTCTGGTTGAACTATCACAATGGAATATGCCCTACAAGATTCTCAGTTGTTCTTTTCTCCAGCTTGCTCCAACAGTTCAAAACAATGTTATCCCTAGTAGGCATACTTACATTTGGTATTCCACACTTTTGTCCCACTTGGTAACCTATATTTGTAGCAATAATTATCCATCTTCCCTGTCCAACCATATGTTCATTTCCACTGTGACCACCCTGTAATACCTTTCATGATATGGTATTGCATCCTTCCCTCTTTCTCCTGCCATCTACCCCCCCCACCCACACACACACATGTTGTAGTCACATTTATTTATCCATAGATTTATGGTGTGAGCTTAATTAAGGAAGGACACTCAACAAACTCGGAGCTATACATATACTACTAAGTATCCTGTTTTGTTTATTTGAGCCTTTATTTCTTTTGTTGTTTGAGAGACTCGTGAACTGTGTATTTTTCGAAGTAGTTTCACTGTGTGTGAGTGTATTAACTGGAAATTCACTGCATTAAGCATCTGTTGATTGTTTGTTTATGATAACTGCTGCAGTTAAACTCCTTTCTAGTGGCCCTTTAGCCGTTTAAAACTTTCATTTAAAGGCTCACTGCCGATTTTCAGCCGTGAGTACTTGCAGTTTGTTCTAAGTAGTGGGATATTTGTAGCATTTCCATATTCAGGCCTATATTTGGGGCCCAGTGTTTGTGTGAGGCCGTGCGTCCGAGCACATAATTCAGGACATCTTGTTTTACCAGAGCCATCAGCATTTCAGTGAGAGAGAACTGTCGGAGGTCATTATTGACTGAGGTCTCCTGACTTACGGAAGTAGAATAAGTACCCCGCATTGGTTCTTTTGAGATTTCTTTCTTTCTTAAAAAGTTGTCTCAGGTTTCAACTTTCTTGTTACATAAGAAGCCCAGCGGGGAGCGGGTTGCTACTTCCATAGTGAGCCAATCGGCTGAAGCGACACTCAGCAAACTTGAGCCGTAATATATAACATTAAGTATCCTGTTTTTCTGTTTATTTTTCTTGTTCTTTATTTCTTTGCTGTTTATAGCACTTTGCGTACTGTGCATTTTCTAGCCAGTTTCACTGTGTGTGAGGTATTAACTGGAAATTGTCCACCTTTTATTAAGCATCTGGGTTGTTTGTTTATGATAACTTGTTGCAGTTAAACTTTTTCTAGTGGCCTTTTAGCTGTTTAAAACTTTCTAAAGGCTCACTGCTGCTTTCAGCTGTGGGAGTAACATTTCTGGGTAGTTTGTTCTGTGGCGCAGGGGGATATTTGCAGTATTTCCATATCTGTGTAGCTTGTATTTGTTTCAGTGTTTGTGGGGAGGAGGCTGTGTGTCTGAGCAATATAATTCAGGGACATCTTGTTTTAGCTTGTGTTTTAGCCAGGGTATTTCCAGTGAGAGAATTGTTTGAGGTCATTGGCCGACTGATACCTGATTCACAGCTTAGACTAAGCACTCATTGGTTCTTGCTGGAGATTTCTTTCAAAGCTGTCCTAGGTTTCCAACTTTCTGTTACCTAAGAAGCTCAGTTGTGAGTGTTCTGCCATTTACAGTGAGCTAATCGGCTGAAGGACACCTACAGCAAACTCGGAGCTATAATATATACATTAAGCATCCTGTTTTTGGTTTTATTTTGTTCTTTTATTTTGTTGTTTATAGCACATTGTGTACTGTGTATTTTTATAGCTAGTTTCACTGTGTGTGAGGTATTAACTGGAAATTGTCCACTTATTAAGCATCTGTTGGGTTGTTTGTTTAAGATAACTTGCTGTAGTTAAAACTCTTTTTTCAGTGGCCTTTAGCTGTTTAAAACTTTCATTTAAAGGCTCACTGCTGCCAGCCAGAGTAACATTTCTGCAGTTTGTTCGTAAGTAGGTGGATATTTGTAGCATTTCCATATCTCAGGCTTGTATTTGGGGGCTCTAGTGTTTGTGGAGGCTGTGTGTCTGTTGGAGCACATAATTCAGGGACACATCTTTGTTTTAGCCAGAGCCATCAGGCATTCTTGCAGTGAGAGAGAATTGTTTGAGGTCACTGGCTGACTGAGGTCCCTGGACTGCTTAGACTAAGCACCTCATTGTCTCTTTGAGATTTCTTTCAAAAGCTGTCTCAGGTTTCAACTTTATAAGTTATCTTAAGAAGCTAAGTTGTGGAGTGTTCCGCTACCTTACAGTGAGCCAATCGGCTGAAGGACACTCAGCAAACTCAGAGCTATACACATATAACATTAAGCATCCTGTTTTGTTTATTTTGTTCTTTTATTTCTTTTAGGGTTGCCACCCTTCAAATGGCCATAGTGGGACATTTTGGGACACACATCAGATTTTGCTATACCATACATACCCATGGTCAGTACAAAGGATAGAACTTTACTATTTTGCCTAAATAAAAGCTATTCTTGTAGTAGTTTCTTAGTTGCTTATCCTGTTTCTTGTAACATTTAGGTAATTTTAGATACAGAAATAACTATTTTATGCAACTAGTGTACATAAATATATGGGATATAATTATGTCCTACAACCAGGACATTTGCTATTTTATTTATTTTTGGTCAGGACACAACCGCCTAAAGAGGGACTGTCCTCAGAAGTGGAGAGGTGGTAACCCTATTTCTTTGTTGGTTTATAGCACTTTGTGTACTGTGTATTTTTCTAGCTATTTCACTGTGCGTGAGGTACTAACTGAAATTCGTCCACTTTATTAAGCATCTGCTGGGTTGTTTGTTTTATGATAACTTGTTGCGAAGTTAAACTTCTTTTTTTCTAGTGGTCTTTTAGCTGTTTAAAAACTTTCTTTATTTAAAGGCTCACTGCTGCTTTTCAGCTGTGAGTAACATTTCTGCAGTTTGTTCTAAGTAGTGGGGATATTTGTAGCATTTCCATATTCAGCTTGTATTTGCTTAGTGTTTGTGGGAGGCTGTGTGTCTGAGCACATAATTCAGGGACATCTTGTTTTGTTTTGTGAGCCACTGTGTACTTCAGTGAGAGAGAATTGTTTTGAGGTCATTGGCTGACTGAGGTCTCCTGACTACAGCTTAGACTAAGCACCTTACTGGTTCTGTTGAGATTTCTTTCTTTAAAAGCTGTCTCAGGTTTCCCAACTTTCTGTTACCTAAGAAGCCCAGTTGTGAGTGTTCTACATTTTACAGTGAGCTAATCAAGGAAGCGACACTCAAAGCAAACTCGAGTTATATAATACATAACATTAAGCATCCTTGTTTTGTTTATTTTGTTCTTTATTTCTTTGTTGTTTATAGCACTTTGTGTACTGTGTATTTTTTCTAGCTAGTTTCACTGTGTGTGAGGTATTAACTGGGAAATTGTCCACTCTTATTAAGCATCTGTTGCTGTTTGTTTCATGATAACTTGCTGCAGTTAAACTCTTTTCTAGTGGCCTTTAGCTGTTTAAAACTTCTCTTATTTAAAAGGCCTCACTGCTGCTTTCAGCTGTGAGTAACATTTCTGCAGTTTGTTCTAAGTAGTGATATTTGTAGGCATTTCCATATCTAGGCTTGTATCTAGTCATGTTTAGGAGGCTGTGTGTCTGGGCACATTTTTCTGCGACATCTTGTTTTAGCCAGAGCCACTGTAGGCATTTCCAGTGAGAGAGAATTGTTTGAGGTCATTGGCTGACTGAGGACTCCTGGACTGCAGCTTAGACTAAGCACCTCATTGGTTCTTTTTGAGATTTCTTTCTTAAAAGCTGTCTCAGGTTTCCAACTTTATGTTATCTACATGAAAGTTGTGAGTGGTTTCCGCCATTTTACAGTGAGCTAATCGTATGAAGGACACTAGCAAACTCGAGCTATAATATATAACATTGGCATCCTGTTTTGTTTATTTGTTCTTTATTTTGTAGGGTTGCCACCTTTCAAATGGGCCATAGTGGACATTTTGGACACACATCAGATTTTACAGGCCGATACATACCCATGGTCAAAGTACAAAGGATAGAACTTTACTATTTTGCCTAAATAAAGCTTATTCTAGTAGTTTAGTTGGCTTTCTATTCCTGTTTCCTTGTAACATTTAGGTATTTTAGATACAGAAATAACTATTTTATGCAACTAGTACATAACATATGGGACATAATTATGTCCTACAATCTCACGACATTTGCCATTTTAATATTTTTTGGGCAGGACACAACGCCCAAAGAGGGACTGTCCTCAAAGTGGGAAAGGGGGTAACCCTATTTCTTTGTTGTTTATAGCACTTTGTGTACTGTGTATTTTTTTTAGCTAGTTTCACTGTGTGTGAGGTATTAACTGGAAATTGTCCACTCTTATTAAGCATCTGTTGGGTTGTTTGTTTATGATAACTTGTTGCAGTTAAACTCTTTTTCTAGTGGCTCCTTTAGCTGTTTAAAACTTTCATTTAAAGGCTCACTGCTGCTTTTCAGCTGTGAGTAACATTTCTGCAGTTTGTTCTAAGTAGTGGGGATATTTGTAGCATTTCCATATTCAGGCTTGTATTTGGGCCTAGTGTTTGTGGAGGCTGTGTGTCTGAGCACATAATTCAGGGACATCTTGTTTTAGCCATAGCCATCTGGAGTTTTAGTGAGAGAGAATTGTTTGAGGTCATTGGCTGACTGATGTCTCCTGGACTACAGCTTAGACTAAGCACCTCATTGGTTCTTTTGAGATTTCTTTCTTAAAAGCTGTCTCAGGTTTCAACTTTCTGTTACCTAAGAAGCTCAGTTGTGAGTGTTCTGCCATTTTACATTGAGCTAATCGAAGGAAGGGCACTCAGCAAACTCGGAGCTATAATATATAACATTAAGTATCCCGTTTTTTGTTTATTTTGTTCTTTATTTCTTTGTTATTTATAGCACTTTGTGTACTGTGTATTTATTCTAGCTAGTTTCACTCTGTGTGAGGTATTAACTGGAAATTGTCCACTCTTATTAAGCATCTGTTGGGTTGTTTGTTTATGATAACTTGTTGCAGTTAAACTCTTTTTTTAGTGGCTCCTTTAGCTGTTTACAACTTTATTTAAAGGCTCACTGCTGCTTTCAGCTGGGGAGAGTAAGATTTCTGCAGTTTGTTCTAAGTAGTGGGGATATTTGTAGCATTTCCATATTCAGTTTTGTATTTGGGCCTAGTGTTTGTGGAGGCTGTGTCTGGTTACAATTCAGGGACATCTGTTTTAGCCAGCCATCAGTACTTTATGAGAGAGAATCGTTTGAGGGTCACATGACTGAGTCTCCTTTAATTTAGCTCAGACTAAGCACCCATTGGTTCTTTTGAGATTTCTTTCTTTAAAAGTTGTCTTCAGGTTTCAACTTTCTGTTATCAAAAAGCTCAATTTGAAGTTATTTTACAGTATTAATCAAGGAAGGACACTCAGCAAACTCAGGAGCTATATTGCAGCAACACATTAAGTATCCTGTTTTTGTTTATTTTATTCTTTATTTCTTTTGTTGTTTATAGCACTTTGTGTACTGGGTGTATTTTTCTAGCTTAGTTTTACTGTGTGTGTGAGGTAAATAACTGGAAATTGTCCACCTTATTAAGACCGTTATTGTTTGTTTATGATAACTTGTTGCAGCTAAACTTTCTAGTGTCCTTTAGCTGTTTAAACTTTCTTATTTAAAGGTCACTGCTGCTTTTCAGCTGTGAGTAACATTTCTACAGTTTGTTCTAAAGGTGGGGACATTTGTGCATTTCCACATTCAGCCTGTATTTGGGCCTAGTGCTTGTGGAGGCTGTGTCTGAGCACACAATTCAGGGACACCTTTGTTTTGTGCCTGTGCCATCAGGCATTTTCAGTGAGAGAGAATTGCTTTGAGGTCATTGGCTGGACTGATCTCCTGGACTACAGTAGCTTAGACTAGCACCATTGGTTATTTTGAGATTTCTTTTCTAAAAGCTGGGTTCCCAGGTTTCAACTTTCGAGTTACCCACAGCTCAGTTGTGAGTGTTCTCGCCATTTCATGCGAGCTAATTGAAGGAAGGATACTCAGCAAACCTTAGCTATAATATAAGGAATATTTAAGTATCCTGTTTTTTGTTTATTTTGTTCTTTATTTCTTTGTAGGGTTGCCACCTTTTCAAATGGCCATAGTGGGACATTTTTGGGACACACATCAGATTTTACAGGCCGATACATACCCATGGTCAGTAAAAAGGATAGAACTTTACTATTTTGCCTAAATAAAAGCTTATTCTTGTAGTAGTTTAGTTGCTTATCCTGTTTCTTGTAACATTTAGGTATTTTAGATACAGAAATAACTATTTTATGCAACTAGTACATAACATATGGGACATAATTATGTCCTACAATCTCAGGACATTTGCCATTTTTAATATTTTTGGTCAGGACACAACCGCCCAAAGAGGGACTGTCCCTCGCAAAGTGGGACAGGTGGTAACCCTATTTCTTTGTTGTTTATAGCACTTTGTGTACTGTGTATTTTTTCTAGCTAGTTTCACTGTGTGAGGTATTAACTGGAAATTGTCCACTCTTATTAAGCATCTGTTGGGTTGTTTGTTTATGATAACTTGTTGCAGTTAAGCTCTTTTTCTAGTGGCTCCTTTAGCTGTTTAAAACTTTCATTTAAAGGCTCACTGCTGCTTTTCAGCTGTGAGTAACATTTCTGCAGTTTGTTTCCCACCCTCCCTCCCTGTTGGTATGGTGTTTTTAGAGTTGGTGGCTTTGCAGTTGCCCACCTAGTGTAAATTTTATCTGGGACACTCCTCCCAGTCTACTGTCATTACCTCATTCTACCCAGTACAGGGAGAGCATTTGAGAAGGCCAATCAGCTTAGTTTCTGCTACTCCTTTCTCTCTTTCCTTTCTCTCTTTCCACAAAAAAAAAAAAAATGTATCTGCTTTTACTGTATTTGTGTTTTTTCCTACTTTATTTTGCTTTTGCGTCATCTTAAAAGTACTCAGTTGTATTTATTACTGCTTGGTGTAACTCATTCTAAGCCTTTTAGTTTAAGCACCTGGGCTTCAGACCAGTTTTACATTAAGAAGGTTTGTGGTCTGCACTGTAGTGGCAGAACAGGTAGCTTACATCCTTCTAAGTTGGGAAATGCTGATTGAGGGCTCAGTGTCTGTTATTCTAAAAGTGTATTAATTCTGGTTTAAGCAATAGGACTTGAGGCCAATTATTTTACATTAAGAGGGTTCGTGTTCTGCACTCTTGTGGGAGGAGAGGCTGGACTCTGTCCTTCTGAGCTGGGAATTTCTGGTTAAAGGCTTATAGTGCCTGCATATTTGCACTGCTTCTTACTGAAATTGGTACACCTTGTTTGCTGTAACATAGACTAGATCCAGGCTTGCTGAATCTAGCTTTGTTTGTATAACTTGAGAACTAATCCAGACATTCTTTAAAGTATTCAGTTGTATTTATTACTGCTGGTAGTAACTTCATTAAAGTGTAGCTATCATTTCTAAGTCTTTTGGATTAAGCACTTGGGCTTCAGAACAGTTGTTTTACATTATGAAGGTTTGTGGCCTGCACTGTGGTGGCAGGACAGATAGCTTACATCCTTCTAAGTTGGGAACTGCTGATTGAGAGCTCAATGTCTGTTATTCTAAAAGTGTATTAGTTCTGTGTAAGCACTTGGGCTTCAGGCCAGTTATTTTACGTTAAGAAGGATTGTGGTCTGCACTCTTTTGGGAGGAGAGGCTGGACTCTGCCCTTCTGAGCAGGGAATTTCTGGTTAAAGGCTTATAGTGCCTGCATATTCTAACTATTTCTTACTGAAATTGGTACACCTTGTTTGCTGTAGCATAGACTAGATCCAGGCCTGCAGAATCTAGCTTTGTTTGTATGCTTGTTGTTTGTTTATTTCCCTGAAATGCTAATTGTACCTAAAACGTGGCCTTTTAGCACGTCTGTGGATCCCTAGTGATATCTGCATTGCTTACTGTACTTATTATCTTGTTTCACTTGAAAGAAAGTTACTGTTTGTTGTTTTTGCATTTAAGTTACCTGTAACACAATGCATTTAAGTTACATGGCACTTGCTCACTAAAGCAATTATATAAGTCAGCTCTAAAAAATTAAAAGAACTACGACCTCACAAACTCCCCTTGAGTACCTTGTTCCCCAATGGCCCTTTTTTTCAATTATAAAGGAATTCCCAATACTATTCTAGCATGTCCAAAGGTCAGTTGTCAATCTCCTCTCCGGTCCAGCTGGTGAATCTGGGAATCTTGAGGCAATGTTACAACTGCCTCATGTACACAGACAACCCTCTCCTCCTCCCAACAAATTCCAACACATGTGAGAGATGCAACCATATAGCCAAACTGGAGGCTAAGCTCTCTCAACTCAGTACTGGTGTAACCAGTCAGGAGGAGAAGGAAAGCACACTCACTACAATTCCAGTCTCACATAGACCTACCACGACAACAAACCAAACACATAAACACACAAAAACATACTTGGAGGCTCTAAATAAAAATCTGCCTAAGCAGCAGAGACCTCCAAAGCAGACACCCAAGCAACTGCTACCCCAAAACAAAACACGTGCAACACATAGCTCACAAAGCCAGTGTGCCGAACAGTCACAGCCCTTAAGGCTAAACAACACACCTGATACACTTGTAATAGGTGACTCTATCGTCAGGCACACTGACATCCTGCTCAACAGGCTGAACAAGGAGAAGGTCACGGTGAGCTGCCTGTCGGGCGCTAGGATCCGCCACATAACACAAGCACTCAGGTCACTCGAAGGCAAGTACAAATATGACTCAGTCATTGTCCATGCTGGTGTGAAAGACATGAGATGTACCTCCCTGGACTACATGAAAAGAGACATAGAGGAGCACTCTGAGCATGTAGCCCAGGCCGTATGACCCTGACCTTGAGTAACATCTTACCCTCACCAAGAATGATGCCACAATATGAAGACAAGATGATCAATTTCAACAATTGGCTTAAGTGTTGGTGTCATTCAAAGGGGATCAATGCCTGTCAGCCTGGGATGACATGCTCGACAAGCCACGATGCTTACTAGGGATGGCTTGCACCTGTCACCCTGGGCTTTGGATATTGGCAAAGGTTCTTGCTACCCCCATAGTGCCTTTTTTAGGCAAGACTCAAAAGACAAACCCACCTCCATAGGTATCACAAGGGATAAGAAACTAAGAGTAATGCTACTCAACGCCAGAAGTCTAAACCTAAGCATGTACGCACTCGAAGCTCTCCTTAGCATGGAGAACATCGATATCTGTGCAGTAACAGAAACCTGGTTCAAGGCTCCCGAGAGCACCCCAGCACTACCAGGTTATACCTCATACCATGCTTTTCCCAAAACTTGACCCAAACCACAAAAGGAGGGAGTATCAATATTCTCAAAGATACCCACACCTCCAGGTTGGTGGCACAGCACGAAGCATCAGAGACTATCCATGTGCAATGAACTGTGGGTAAAACTGCCTTCCAGCTTATAGCCTGCTACAGAACACCCTCCCAAACACAGGAACCCCACTCGGTCTTCCTGAGAATACTGGTAAATATGAAGGTCTCTCCAAACACCATTATATTGGGCGACTTCAACTACCAAAACATAGACTGGGAGCATTACTCTAGCTCCAACACCCTAGCCCACAGGTTCCTAGAATTTATAAACTCAAATGCTATGAAACAACTTGATACCACTCCCACAAGAGGGAAAACATACTGGACCTGATCATCACCAACATGGGGACACTATGCTCCAGACCAGAAGTGTATCCCTCACTGGTAAGATCAGACCATAAACTAATCTCACTGGATATTCACATCCTGACCCCACCCCTGCCCAGAAAACCAGTGAAAACTTCTCTAAAGCAAATTTCACACGCCTCAAAACTGAGGTGAAATCCTTCAAAGCCCCGGCCTGTGGAAAATCGACCCACATGGGCAGAAATCCTTTAAAAAACCGCCCCCCC
>NW_025051027.1:0-13980 GCF_019279795.1 Protopterus annectens
AAAACCTTAAAAAAAAAGAAAAAAACCCCCTGAAGGGAAAACCCCCCCGGGGGCCAGTAATTTCTGGCAAGTACTGGTTGTTTACTACATGTGACAACAATCTCCCGTATTCTCCAGTGTCTGGACTATGGGGTAGGGTTGCAAAACGGAAGCCTTTTCTTACACAGAATAACATCCAGGCCTGGCTAAAATTTGCAAAAAAAAAAAAATCAAGTCTCCCAAAAGCATGTGGGAAAATGTGCTATGGCCTGATGAGACCAAGGTTGAACTTTTTGGCCACAATTCCAAAAGGTACATTTGGCTCAAAAACAACACTTCACATCACCAAAAGAACACCATCCGCAGGGTGAAGCAAGGTGGTGGCAGTATCCTGCTTTGGGATTGCTTTCTTCAGTTGGAACCAGAGCTTTAGTCAAGGTGGACGGAATTATTAACTGTTCCAAATACCAGTCACTTTTGGTCCAAAACCTTTAGGCGTCTGCTAGAAAGCTGAAGATGAATAGGAATTTCACCTTTCAACACGACAAGCATACATCCAAATCAACAAAAGAATGACTTCACCAGAAGAAAATTAAAGTTTTGGAATGGCCCAGCCAGAGCCCAGACCTAAATATATGTGTGTGTGTGCGCATTTATTTTTTGAGGTTGTGGTGCACCTCTGTGAGGCTGAGCATTTTGTTTCTGTTAAGCTTGGTCTGAGGCTTAATCACTTTTAAAGTCTGTAATATAACTACAGTGTGCATGTATATTCTTTAACATGATCCCTAAGGGTGAAGTTACATGACACTAGTGAAGCCTTTCTATGAATATGGGAATACGCAGGAGCATAAGGTTACTAAAGTTCAGAGGTGGGAAGTAAAAGTGGTATAGGAATTACTTGGGATATAGTGTTATGGTAATTTCGGGGATCTGAATGTGTTCTTCAATGACTGTGTGGTTGTCAAGTGAAAGAACCTACCAAATGCAACTGTGTTGTTCTAAACCAGTTGTCAAGAAGTGACATCAGTTGTGTGAAAAAAAAGTCAAATTTACAAGCTCAAAAGGGGTTTCAGTGATGGCAGCATAGGGTTTTTTGTTTTATGAAATTATTTATGTATGAAAGTGTGCCTGACTTGGTGTCTTATAGTTCCTTTTATTTTGTTTGCTAATTACAACAGTACAACTGGGTAAATGAAATCCTTTTTTACCAGAGGCCTGGGGAGAAAAGCTTTAATATTTAACAAATATGATTACCAACAATTCAATAGCATACAAATAAAAAAGATAACATATGATACAAACCAATGTCTCAAAGCTTGCTTATTTACAAATCAGTGCCTTATCTGTTTAAGAGTAGTGAAAATCAACCGTATTTATAGTTCTATTTTGTAAGAAATTAGAGTGAGACAGTAGAATTGCAAGAAGGCTGTTAACCAATGTTTTTTGGAGTTTGGATAAATGTTAAACTTTAAAAAAATTTTGAAATGAACAAGTTATGAAGTAAAAATACAAATGTGAAATTCAGCATAAATGTAGCTCATTTTATTTAATGTAATGAGCTGAAGTGTTAAGAAAGCATTAGACATTAAAATAGTATAAATGTGAAACATGATTGCATTCTGATTTTAAATATAACTAACATCCGTTTATGACTTTTAATGAAATCCTATATTAAAAGCAGTATGTTGATGTGCTCATATATAAATATTAAGTAGTATCCTTGTGGGAAAGCTGTGGGAAGCGAATAGACTTGAACATCTTCAAAAGCTCTAGGGTGGGTTCATATCTTAATTAGTAGGATAACAAATACAACAGATAGAGTGCATTATGGACAGAAGAGTTTAATTTACAGTGTTTTTGGATTGTACCTCAGAGACCCTGGCATTCTCCCACTGGCAGAACTGATAGTCTACTAACAATGTTATACTATAAGCAGCTCCTTTATGTTGTTAGGACCGTTCCAGAGTAGGGCTTTACAGGTCAGTGCTAGAATCTTAACTCCAGGTAATTCCAGCCACTGCAAATCTGAGATGGTCATGCAGGTTTAAAGTTTTGTGTTCATGGAGTAGTAATCCAAAGAGACTGACTTTTTGTATGGTTTGCAGGCAGTTTTGGTCTTTTGTTTTCAAACCTCAGGTGACATACATTGCAGTGATCATTATAGAGAGGCTAAACATGCACAACCACTGAGAAGCCTTCTGGTTGGAAGACAAATTTTATGAGGATGATGGCCCTTCTATAATGTTTGGTTTGTTCTTCTTTCGGCTTTTCCCAGTTACGGGTCGCCACAACTCAACTCTGGTCCGCTAATGATTGGCAGTAGATTTTTACGATTCCGAGGTGCCAGCTCAATGCCCAACCTTCAACGAAGGCACGCCCATTTCACGCATGTCTTCGAATGCCACTAGACCACGGGGGGGGGGGATATGCACACTCCACACTGAAGGCGTTCCAGCTGAGAATCGGAACAGGAGAACCTCTTGCTGTGAGGCAACAATGCTATCGCTGCACCACTGTGGCCCTTCTATAATGTAAAGGGGATTTGACTGCTGATTCACACTGGCACCAGAGTAACAGCTGAACATAAATTATAATTTCCAAATTTTCATTCAGCACATAATTTTTATGTTGTCTTTGAGATGACATGCTAAGGTTCTATCATTAAAGGGTCTGAGAGACATGAGTTGTCAGTGCCTCAGTCTTTGAGTAGAACTAAAGCTGTCTACTTCTCCTCCTCCTATGATGGCATCTAGGCTTCCTTCAGGAGTTAGCAGAAATGTTCCTTGTTCCTGTGGAAGGAGCAGCTTAATTGGGAATTGCTAGCATAGGGGTGGTACCTTAACATCCTGCCAATGCCTTCTCTTGGAGATGGCATACTTTGAACAACATAAAGCCTTGATGTACCCCAAAATAAAGATTACAGCTCATGCAAAAACTTGAATCAAGATGCAGGTATCTTCCTGCACCCTTAAAGGTAAGGGGAAAAACCAGTCGAGGACTGTAGAATATAAACAACAGCTGGTCACATCTGCAGCTGTATGGTCCCTTAATACACATAATATTGTAAACAGCCAAGAAATGTCGGAGGTCCAAAATGTAATAACAGAACCGATCTATGGCAACTGAGTTCAGTAAATTGTTGCAGTGATCAGATTCTCAGCACCGTTCTTTCCCAATGTTTGACTGGTAATGTTATAGAAGGCTTGGGAATTTTGGGTCTAAGACTCGTGTTGTGCTCTTCACATTTTCTGTAACCTTTCCAGTAAATGGATGGTTGGAGATGGGGCCATAATTCTTAGAAGTAGACAGGTCCCAAAGCCTATTCCTTAAGATGAGGTGTAGTTAAAGCTTCTTTCAGACTAGATGAACTAACTTCTATTTGTAGCGACTTGGCAGTCCTAAGAATAATGGTATCCAAAACTTCATATGAGATACAGCCAAGCATGTCCTTTAATTCACCTATTCATTCACTTCACTCCGTCCCAAAATTCTGGTAGTTGGATATACAGTAGTCCTATGGGTGGGTGGGGGACCTGTGATGTCTGTGATCCATAATGATTCCCAGGATGGTGCTCAGACCCACAGCTTTCGTTTCCTTGGGCAGAGCTAAACAGTTATGTCGCAGCACAACATATATGGATGCAATAGCAGAGTGGTAACTAGGACTGATTAGAGGTGATGTCAGCAGCAAAATTTAGTGATACAAATGAAAGTCTAGCTGAAAAGCAGCTACTTAGTTTGCGGTTTAATGATGCCATAAAAGTAAGTCCACATTAAAACACAAGTCAGGACATGAACTAACATTCGTGAAACCTTTAGCATTCATTCATAGGTGCTATCTTACTAGAAATTCAGATTATATATGATATAAACAAGCAGACCATGCTGTTACCGCTGCCCCTTAGAATTTATTCTGAGAATGGCACAGTCATGTTTAGGAGGAGCTCCTATTCAAGGAGAGACATACATGTTTTTTTGTGTATGTGTGATTATTTCCTGAATCCTGACATGGAAAAAAATGTAGTGAAAAGGAACAACCAGATGAGCTGGTCTGCTGTCAAAGGTAATAAAGCTGTAAAGGTTTACATTTAAGCTGTACCCTGTGAATGCATCCATTTGGTTGATGTACTCTCCATGTTGTACGTCATTTAAATAGAACTCTTAATATGTTCCTCTGTAAACACACCCATGTGGGAGCAGTACTTTCCATGTCATACCTCATTAAATGCAAGTCTTAATGCTTCCCCCTGTGCACATGTATAGGGTTACCACATGTCCCTCTTTGTGAGGGACAGTCCCGCTTTGGACAGTTGTGTCCTGCAAAAAAATCCGGCAAATATCCTGAGATTTTAAGACAAAATATGTTTCTTAATTTTTCTTTAAACATTGCATAATAGTTATTTTGTATCTGGAACACACAAATATTGTATGAAGTAGCATAAGCAACTCAAATGGTACAAAAATAAGCTTTTATTTTGGAAAAAGAAGTTCTGTCCTTTGCACTGGCCGTGGTTATGTTTTGCCCTGCAAAATCTCACATTTCTACCAAAAATGTCCCACTTTGGGCATTTGAAAAGGTGGCAACACTACACATGTATCCATGTGGGAGCCGTAGTCTCCATGTCATACCTCATTAAATGCAAGTCTTGATGCTTCCCCCTGTACACATGTATCCATGTGGGAGCATAGTCTCCATGTCATACCTCATTAAATGCAAGTCTTAATGCTTCCCCCTGTACACATGTATCCATGTGGGAGCATACTCTCCGTGTCATACCTCATTAAATGCAAGTCTTAATGCTTCCCCCTGTACACATGTATCCATGTGGGAGCATACTCTCCGTGTCATACCTCATTAAATGCAAGTCTTAATGCTTCCCCCTGTACACATGTATCCATGTGGGAGCCGTAGTCTCCATGTCATACCTCATTAAATGCAAGTCTTAATGCTTCCCCCTGTACACATGTATCCATGTGGGAGCCGTAGTCTCCATGTCATACCTCATTAAATGCAAGTCTTAATGCTTCCCCCTGTACACATGTATCATTGTGGGAGCATACTCTCCATGTCATACCTCATTAAATGCAAGTCTTAATGCTTCCCCCTGTACACATGTATCATTGTGGGAGCCATAGTCTCCATGTCATACCTCATTAAATGCAAGTCTTAATGCTTCCCCCTGTACACATGTATCATTGTGGGAGCCATAGTCTCCATGTCATACCTCATTAAATGCAAGTCTTAATGCTTCCCCCTGTACACATGTATCATTGTGGGAGCATACTCTCCATGTCATACCTCATTAAATGCAAGTCTTAATGCTTCCCCCTGTACATGTATCATTGTGGGAGCCATAGTCTCCATGTCATACCTCATTAAATGTAAGTCTTAATGCTTCCCCTGTACACATGTATCATTGTGGGAGCCATAGTCTCCATGTCATACCTCATTAAATGCAAGTCTTAATGCTTCCCCCTGTACACATGTATCATTGTGGGAGCCATAGTCTCCATGTCATACCTCATTAAATGCAAGTCTTAATGCTTCCCCCTGTACACATGTATCATTGTGGGAGCCATAGCCTCCATGTCATACCTCATTAAATGAAACTCTGAATGTCTCCATTGACACAATACCAAAGACACTCAAAGCACAGTGTTTGATTCTGCACATGTAACTGCTCACCAGTTCTTGTTCTAGTTTTGCATTTTTTTTTATTTTGAGTGATGATTCAGTGAGTAATTACACAACAGATTTTATGACATCCATCACTTTGTTTTGGAGCTATACTAAGTTGTCCTTGTGTTTCAGGTGAGTGCATGTTTGCAAGACTGAAGATGACATTATAGTACTTCAGTCACACAAACACCTATAGTTTCATTGGATAACATGTTACTTTTAGGCCCTCTGCTGATGTTTTGGTAAATGGTTATCAGCACTAGGTGGTGGTAGTACTAATACCAGATAAAGACTATTAAGCCTTTTTAATGGCTGTGGGTCTGATTTCCATATATGATACAGTACATGTTGGTGGTGGAAATTAATGAATTTAAACTCTACATTAGAGAACATTGGGGAAAAGGACTATATTCTTATGAGGAAAGATTCGGAAAGGTTTACAGTGATGTATTGCAATAAGCCTGTCTGCTGTAGAGACCAGTTTCCCATGGCAGGGTCTACAGGCACAATGAGTGGTTTTGGTAGGGATTTGCTTATGTGGTAGTCTGGGAGGGTGAGTAATTGAGTGACAGCAGCTGTCAAGTAACTTGGCAGAGAGATTTAGATAATTCCTCTGTCAAGTTAATTTTTTCTGTAGGAGGAAAAAGTGAATGCCCTCTTCTGACAGTGTTCTTTCGTTCACTCTTACAAACGAATGTTATTATGGTACAGATAAGTGTAGTGGGGTTTTGTGTATCTCTGTATATGTGGATGTTTGTGTGAGTGTGCATATCTTTAGGAATAAGAGTACTGGTGTGTGTCTAGGTAAAAATGAAAATTAGGTAGAGAGATGTCGTATGTATGTGTGCATGCAGGGGAGTGGCCATGGTACTGAGAGTCATGGAGAGGTGTGGAGAACAGTAGCTAAGACAAGGTCTGAGAATGCAGTATCTGTTCAGAGACATGGTAGTGATGAGTTTGAAGTATTTGTCTTTGCAACTTTAATGCGACTGAATTTGAGATTCTCTTCATCGGGTCTGTTTACTGATTGAACAAAATCTTCATTGACTGGCTACACATTTAACACTAAGCATCAAAAGTCTGTTTTATCGAACAGTAGCATCATCGTAAATGAAACCATTGTATATGAATAGCTGGCCAACATCTCAAACGTCCGATGGTGTGAAGTTAAACTAAAGAAAAAAACGTTCATAAACGCACCTTCTCAAGTGTACACTGCATGAAATAAAATAAACAAAACCTTTTATAAATTTGCCCCTTTCTCCCCACTGTAATGCAATCTCAGTGTTGGTATATATAGTTGGGGGGGTACACCAGTTGTATACCAGGTTTCTATACGGGACAATCATACCTAAAAATATACATTATTTATGTACATTAAAACTGTGTAATATATCTTCTCTTCTACAAAACAAATCTCGTAGTTAAATATACTGTTTTTATAAAGTATTTAATGTTATAAATAATATATCACAGCAAATGTATATTAATAACATCAGCACATTTAGTGTGACGTCTACATTTCCTTGTTGTTAGCCAGCTGTAACAGTTTGATAGTTTTATTTACAATGATTTAACTGTTCGATAAAATGGACTTTCGATGATTGGTGTTCAATGTGTAGCCATTTGCTGAAGATTTCATTTGATTGTTAAACTTGGACCACTCTTCATCATGCCAAATTGTCAGTTGACCAACCTGCTTTGGCTGATTAGTTCTGGTGGAGAAAATCTCTCTCTTAATCCAAAATGTGGAATGTTGGGTACTGGAATGGATATAGATTTTATGAAGCTTTTTGTTAAGACTGTTATGATGGCTGAGTGGGGTATTTGCTTAAGCACATCATTTGTGGTATTTGTTTTGGCAGTGGTCTGTTGTCGAGAAACATGCAGTGCTTGGGGAGGTTTGGGGTGGGGATTAATTTTGTTTGCATTTGGGAAGTATGAGCTACATTATGGATGTTGGAGTAGAATTCCAAAAATCCAGGCTGTGCCACCCTAACAATAAATTAAATTGTACAAAAGCAAATAAAATAAATAATTAAAAATTACTTTACCTTGGGCTTTTTTTCTGTCTAGCCACACTAGAAGGTATAGGCAGTTGCATTTCTTTAATTTTCTTTGCTAGCAGTAACAAGTTTTTTTATTTTCCTGAACGTCAGGGAAATCCCTTTTGCTAGTTCTGCCCATTAATATAGCATGTGTTTCTAATGGAGGCCTTACTTGTTACTTTTCTTTAGAAAACAATATTCTGGCACTGGAAGTGACCTCTTTTTAATCCATGATCCATTGCCCACATTTCATTGTTAGCATTCCATGTCATGAAAGCAGAAAACCACCGAATGAAACTGGGTGAATGAAGTACACCATAGTATTTATTTATTTACATTTGTTTAACAGGAAAGTCCGACTGGGCCAGAAGCCCATTTTTAGCTGAGGCATGGGAAGAAAAGCTCCACAGAAATATATAAGGAAAATATAATAATTAGATAGTACAATAGCGTGCACACAGTAAGATGGAGAATACACATAATGTAGTTAATCTATACAAATTAGTATTCAGTACATTTTTCTAGTAGATACAGGTTCAAAAAGAAAAACACAGAAGTATTTCAGTGAAGATCACTGTGAGAAGAATAAAATTAGTACTGTGTACATTATGACCAAATGAGGTTTCCTTAGATATATATATATATATATATATATATATATATATATATATATAAAATTAGTAATGAACCCTGTGGAGAGGGAGAAAATGGGGTAACGAGTGGACAGTGTGTTGAGAGAGTTTATAGATATCTTGTCAGTCACGTTTAGCGCAGGAGCAAGGCCATTTCTTGGATAGATGTTCAAACTAGTTGTTTGAGATTGGTAGATACAGGTGTGGAGTAGAGAGTTCCGTAATTTGGCTGTTTGATTTGAGAAAATGGGTTTACCATGAGTGTTAGCTTTGTTTACTGTGAAAAGGTTTCTCTCTGCAGCTTTTAGACTTCATGGGCATGAGTAGGGAACAACAAAGTTCCTTGAGGGATGGGCAACTGTCAGGATGAAAGATGATATTGTGTGTGAATTTTGGTAGAAATGGAGAAGGTTAGGTAGCTCGAGCCAATTTAATTTATATATATGAATACAGTAGTGGGTTTGGTGGGGAAGGTTAAGTCTGATTTTTTTTTAAGTTGGTAAAGAGGGGGGATGCTTATAGGAGCGTAGAGAGGAGGAAGATTCTGGATATGGCTAGTCTGGTATTCTCAGTGAGGAATGGCTTGCACAGTGAGCCAAGTTTGCTGTGAACTTTAATTGTGATGGCTATGCGTTGGTCAAATCTGAGTTTGTTGTCGATTGTCACGCCAAACTGGTTGGAAGACTGTGGTGTTTGCTGAGAGAATGGTGAAAGGAGGTGTTGTCGGTGATTGTTTGCTACTGGTAATAGCATTAACTGCATCTTTGGGGTTGAGGATTAGTTGTGATTTACTTAGATATGTTTCTATCTCATTAAAAGCTTATTGGGCTACTGTTTGGAGGTCTGGTAAAGTATTTGCTGAGCAGATTAAAGTTGAATCACCTACATACTGAGCTACTTTAGCATGTGTTGTGGATGAGGCTAGATCATTAGAGAAGATGGTGAAAAGAAGGGGTTCTAGTATGGATCCTTGGGGGACTCTGACCGAGACAGGCAGAAGTGGTGAGAGTTCGGATTTCCATTGCACTGCTTGTCCGTCAAAGATAGCTTAGGAACCAGGAGAGGGAAGTCTTTAATAGGTTTAGTGAGGCAAGAGTACTAAGGAGTTTCTGATGGGAGATGGTGTTGAACGCTTTTGACATGTCTAAGAAGATTAATGCTACTTGCTGGCTTGAATTTCTCAGTTGGTTGATGGCGTTATAGAAATTAATTAGGGCTGTGGTGGTCCTGTGTTTCGGTCTGAAACTGTGTTAGGGAGGGAGAGAAAAGGTTGAGAGATAACCAGTACTGTAGTAATTGTGTGTGGATACATTTTTCCAGAATTTTGACACAGGGAGAAAGGATGGCTATGGGTCTGTAATGGTTTAATTCTGTTGATGTTCAGAGGGGTGATGTAGGAAATTTTCGGACATATTGTTGTGCTATAGACCTGTTTACCAGAATGGAGATGGACAAAGCTATGGCATCAGTTGAAAATTTGAGGTACTCATTGGAGAGTTGGTCAGCTGCTAAGGACGAAGGTTTCAGTTTTTTCAGCATTGTTCTTATGGTGTTAGTTGGGACAGGTTTGAGGTCAAGAGTTCTTGTTAGTTTCCACATTAGGTGGAAGAGACGATAGGGTGGAATTGTTCCCTGTAACTAAGGAGAGGATGGTTTTTATAAAATAGGTGTTGATTTGGGAGGCAATACTCACTCTTTGGATATTGGTTGTTGGTTTTGGGGTTGTAGCTTTACCTTGGGTGGAGGAGCAAGTTAACTGGTTGCCAGAACCTTTTTGGGATTGTGTTCATATTTGTTTTGCATAGATGTATATGTTTTTTTGTCTAGTTTGAGTTGTTTTTTTTTTTTGTTTGATTGCGGAGCCAAGCTGCTGGTATGCTAGCAGAATTTTATTGTGTTTTGTTTTCTAGTATTGAAACCAGGTTTTGTCCATTAGTTTTTGAAGTCTAATGGTTTCTTTTGATAGCCAGGGCAATCACTTATTTTTAACACAACACATATGAGTTGGTGCTAAACTATTTAGAATAGCTAGAAATATCAATGAAGTATGTTACTGCCTGGTCGAGTTGGAGATGATGGAGTGGTGTCCAGTTGCATTTATTGAGCATGTCTAATATACTTCGTTGGAGAAGTTTTTGGTAATTCGTACGACTTTGTAAACTATGGTTCTGGGTGGGTTGAGCTGATGATGGATTAATTAGGTAGGTCTATGGTCACTTAAATTATTTTTAAGGGTCTCTGGAGAGAGTTGTGGGTGGTACTATTAATAAGTGACCACTCTGAGATCAATTCCCTTTTGCTATGTTTATCTATTTGAGTGGGAAACTGGATTGTTTGGGAGAAACAATGTAGATTTATGAAGGTGGAGGGGTTATCACCAGTGTTGTGTTCAGTCTAAGTTGAAGTCGCCTGTGATAATGTTTTCATGGGTGTAGGTTGAGGCTGTCCAGGCTATGATTTCCTCAGTTGCAGTGGAAGTATGGTTGAGAAGTATGTAAGTGGCTCTTAGGGTAATATTTTTCTTTGGGTTGATCCTGAACCGTGTTACTAGGACTTCAAATTTATCATAAGGGTATGGGATAGGTAGGTAGTCTATGCTTGGGTTATCTTTGTAGAAGATTGCAACCCCACCACCCTTCTTCTTGATCCTGTCTAACCTGTATACGCTATAACCTTGTGGGAGTATTTCTGGGTCTCTTGTATGGGGTTTTAGCCAAGTTTATGTTGCTATAAGAATGTCTGGTGAATATTGTGCAATGACTGGATGAAAATCTGTGATTTTGTTAACTAGACTTCTAAGGTTCATGTTAAGAATGAGAAGGTCTGTAGTTTTAATGTGAGGAAGGGGTGAAATGGTAGCCATGATGGTATGTTGTGCAGTATGTGCCCCGGGATTGGGTTGTATATCACCACTGTGGAGAATCTGTGATAATGTACATGCATGTATGAGTGAAAATTTGGAGAGTATGTGAAGGTGTTTGCCGAAGTGGTTAGTAGCACCAGCACTTGGTAATTAGAAGAGAATAAATGGAATTCGAACACCTAACCTTTTCAAATGCATTGTTGAAATTTATCAACACGTACAGAGTTGAATCTGCAAATTTGTTTTATTGAAGTTTACCAACAAATACGAGTTTGGATCTGCATAGTTATTTTGCAAGGTGTGTCCTGTTTTGATGGTAGGCTCAAGCTAGTAGTATTCATAGTTAAATGGGAGTCTCTAACTTAAATGAGGGTTTTGTACATCCACTTGAGCTACCACTAACTGACTCAGATGGGGTTTCAGTTTAACAGCGCATCAGTTGTGCAGCACCTCCCTATGCCTTGTCACAGAATCAGCATTAGAATATTTTATCCAAGCAGATGGTATGCGGATAGCCATTTGATGACCGTGTTTTAAGAAATGTTATCTTTTAATCAGCATCAAAAGTGTAGTATTGATTTTAATTTGAATTTATAGCTAACATTGCATCATTTGTAAAAGAATGAGTTGTTCTGTCTTCATTGTAGTTCAAGTGAGCAAGCAAGTACCAAACACAGGGATTATCCTCGTCATTTAGAGGGGTAGAGCTGATTTCTGCAGAAAGCAGTTTGTGTTAATGTTGTGCATTTTTCCAGGGCCCTGTAGTCAAGGATACAGAGTTTGATTCCTTCCACCTCCATTTGCCTTGTTTGACTCTGAGCAGATCACTTCACCAGATATTGCTCTTGGGTCACTTTTGAAAAGGGACACTTTGTCCAGTGGGCTTAAATAGATAGAATAAAAGGAGGTTACTTGTTTTAAATCTGACAGTAAAGAGGATTAAAGCTATGAGCTACTTCCTCTAGTCCATGGGTTTGAGTCCCTCAGCCTTTGTTTGCCTAGTCTGTGACCTTGTACAGCTCAGTTAACCAGACATTACTTTGAGCTATTGGGGAAGCGGGCTAAGCTGTTTCTGGACCTCATGCATAGTAGCTACCAATGGTTAGGGCTATAGTTAAAAGTACTCCAGGGTACAGGGTATGTTACTGATTAATAAATTTGACATTTTAGGCAAGTCTGGCACATTAAGATACGTCTTGTGCCAAACAGTATACAAAAGTTGTGTGAATTTTTCAGTAAATGTACATCCTGTCACATTACATACATAGTTATGCCTGGTTATAATTTGTATCTCTTAACTTACAGCTCCTTCATGTTTTTTACTAGATTTTGTTGTAAATTAACTTGGAAAAAAAAAAATAAAAAAATAAAGGCAGCAAGTGTTACCAAGTAACTATATCTTCTAGATTTTGATTAAATTTATGCTAAGTTTTTAGGCTGGTTGTCCGCTATTACAAGGGTTTCTGAGAAACTGGAACATAACTGAAGTGAAAAACATCTGACGTGAATTTCTGTTGAAAAAGGGAAGTGCTGGACTGTGTACGAAAGACATACTTAGGCAAAAGATGTACTTTCTGCTTTGTTTCATGGTTAGTCTTGAAATTGTTCTTTGAGGTCAACTTATCAGCAATCATTACGAAAGTAGTGTCATATTCCAGCTTTTTACTTGTATTATAGTTAGTAGGTGATGCACTGAACATATAGGTGGTCTCTTCCAAAGACAGCAAAGGAAATAATTTGTTTTAGACTTTTAAAATAAGATCTGTAAATGGGAGATTCCTAGCTGTACAGCGTGTAATCAAACAGTAACACTGGTCACAAAACTGGTAAAGCACAAGTACATGACTTATACACGATCATATAGGTCATCTTTTTGACAGTAGTTTTCTAATCCTCCTTTGCTGTTAGAAGCTTTAAGTTTATGTGCAGTGGCAGAGTTAAGAGGAGAGGTGAAATGCAGTAACCGTTTGATAGTCTGAGATTCGTTGGTGTAAGTTCCGGAATAGAGAGACTGAATGACCGAAAATGTGTAGCTTCATATACCAAGTCTCATAGTTGATATATACATATATATATATATATATATATATATATATATATATATATATACACACACACACACACACACACACACACACACACACACACACACACACACACACACACACACACACATATAAATATATATATGTATACACACACACACGTGTATATATATATATATATATATATATATATATGTATATGTGTATATACACACACACACACACACACACACACACACACACACACACACATATATATATATATATATATATATATATATTTATACATATAAATTTCAGTGGGTGTAAAGGGAACTTGCACCCCCTGTAAAACGAAAACTTTAAAAAACAGCAATGTTCAGTGTTCAGTTCTTCTGTACCTTTGGACTTTTCTTTTAAATTCCAGGACTCACACTTGTGTGTCTGAATTACATCAAGGAGTTGTAACATGCAAATGAGTAATGTTCTTAGGATGTCGTGAGAGCCAGCGAATAACGTCTGTATGACGTAAAGGAGCATGGTAATAGGCATAATGGTCAAGTTTTCTGAATTGGAATAGATGCAGACAACTGTTATGGTTTAACAAGATTCAGAAATCTGCCTAGATAAATCCTCTCATCTACATGATGGTTTCTCCTACATGTTGAATTGTCAACATCTTTCCTTGGACCACCTGAAGAATATCCCTTTGATTTGCAAAACAGTTAAGAAAAAGCCTTGCAAAATTATGTTT
>NW_025051028.1:0-14808 GCF_019279795.1 Protopterus annectens
TTTGCCAAATTTTCCTTTTCACATTTTGGGTTGTCCTGCCTCAGGCAGCCTTGGGCCGGATTCCAAAGTCTGGGTCTGGCCTCGGCTGATGTCACTTCCCCGACGCCAGAGGTGGGGTAAAAGCATCACCCGCATTTCCTCAGTTTTTCTTGCCCCAGATGCCAGGTGCCCTCTAAGGAAGGCTAAATTTGGAGAGTGCAAAAACAAATCAAAATGCATAGTATATAAAACAAATACACCATAATAGATCCCCAGCTAGCTATAAGAGGGTAAGCCCAGTATACCACAGAGGGAAGGGGGGAATGACTGCAGATGCATCCTCGGACATCTACATTTATGGTAGGTACAAAACTGTACTATGTCCTTCAAGGATGCATCTGCAGTCATCATATGGGTAGAATACCATAGCCAATCTGGGGTGGAGGTACTAAGAAGGATGTAGCTCCTGCAGGACTGCGTGCAAAGCCTGCTCTGGATCTGGAGTATAAAGGAAATTGTAATGCTTGGCAAATGTATGCACGGAGTCCAGTAGCAGCTTCTAAAATGTCCTTGGTAGCCACCCTTAGAAGGCTTTTGAGGTGGCTGTGGCTCTGTGGAATGAGGTCTAATGTTAGCTGGCACAGTTTTTCCATGAAAGGAGTAATAAAACTCAATGCAATTTTATCCATTTTTAAATTATCTGTTTGGAAATTGCTTTTCCTTGTACCCCAGCAGCATATGCTAAGTAAACAGCTGGTCAGTCTTTCTGTAACTTTTAGTTCTGTCCAAGTAGTTGGCAGAATCGTCTGTGTATGTCCAGGCAGAAGTTTCTCCCTTTATTTTAGGTTGTAAGAATGTAGGCAAGTGAAGAGCTTGGTTCAGTATACCCTGGATACCTTTGCATAAATGTAGGATTGGTTCTCAATGAAACCTGTCCTGATGAAAGATAAGAAATGGTCAGATTGCCATTAGAGCTTGTAACTCAGATACTCTTCTATGGAGTTGGTGGCTAGCTACAAAGCTCATAATTGTGATCCGCAGATGCTGATTCAAAGGGAGGAAGTGTTAGTTTTCCAACACGGGTTAAGGTCATCCCAAGTAGGCAAGCAGGTGGTCTCTAGGAGAGGATGAGAGAAGACAGGTGGATCAACATCGTATTCTGCTGAAATTGTTGAGGCAAGGTATCTTAATGGAAAGCTGAGTAATAGGCTGCTAGGAACACCCACAAGTATCCAGTATATGCCATGTTCATCACTGTCGCATCTAGGCCTCGTTGTGTCTCCAAGTGAAACTTTTCATTTTATAGCCATTTCTAATAATATCCTTCTACCTCTGGAGTAGCTTATCCTGTGGAGGGATGTATTTTCCAGCACACAGTCTGAAATGCAGAGTCTTGAAATTGTGCTGTGTTTGCAAGCAAAATACAGGGGAGAGGCCATCGCTTATTCAGACAGGCTTAACAGGAAAGGTGCTTTCTGGCCAGTTTGGAGCCATCAGAATCACCAGCCTGCCCTGATCAGTAAGACCTCGGTAATTAATGGAGAGGTGGAAAGCACACTGTTGTTTTCCAGCGAAAAGAGAGGTCCATCAGTTTGTGTGGTATGTCCTTGAGCAGAATTCTCGGCGATAGTCGTGGAAAGTAATGATCTACTCCGCCTTCCCATGATTGTGCTATGAGTAAGAAGATGTCTGGGTGCAGCATCCATCAGTGCATCCATGGTATTTGCTTAAGCTGTCTGCCAGTATATAGGTCTTTTCCTGGCACGAACTAGGACTGCAAAAGCTGGTATATGTGAGTTTCAAGGAAAGTTCCTGTTAGATTCATTGCCAGTCTGCAAAGAGGGTAGGAATTGGGTGCCTCCTTGCTTGTTTATGTACCACATAACTGCAATGTGGTGCTGTCAATAGCAGTGAAAATTATCGATAGCAGTGGCCTTGATGAAGAAAAAGAGTTTCAGAGGCGCAGGCTAGATATATCACTGCCAGCATTTCTTTGGTTTTATGTGCATGCGCGAAAGCTCTCTTTTGTGACCACGCCCAGCCCTTGGATGCACATCTGCCCACTCCATGTATTGCTCCCCAACCTTGGTCTGAAGCATCTGCCAGTGATGGTTTGGTTGGCTCTTGGCTTGCTGAAGGGGCAACCCACTTTCTATTCAACTGGCAGGCTTAGCAGGTTTTTCCACCACAGAAATTCCTTTTGAAGGCATGGAATACAGAGTGGGATCAAAGTTTCTAAACTGTGACTGTGTTGATCTCCATAAACTCCTTGGGAATACCATTATAATTTTCTCATATGCAGCCTTGCTTGTGGAATCAGAAGAATGCAAGATGCCATGTAACCCAGGGCCTGGCAGGGGATTTTCCTTGCAGTCAGCTGAGTCATGTCTTGTCAGATTCTTGAAGTAATCCGGTAGTTGTTTTTGTTTTTCTTCTGCAGAGAAAGGCCATTTGGGTGGTTGTGTCTAGATCCACACCCAGAAAAGTTATTCTTTAAGGATGGAACAAAGTCTTGATTTGTGGATGTTGACTGTATATCCCAAGGCCTGCAATAGGTGGATGGTATAATCCAAGTCCCTTTAACAAGTTTGCTTGCTGTCTCTGCTTGTATAAGGCAGTCGTCCAGATATGGAGTAAATTTGAATCCCCTGAAGTCTGCAGTGTGCAATTACTGATGCCAGGCATTTGCGTGGAATACTCTGGGCGCAGTATTAGATAAGCCAAAGGGCAATGCTGAGAATTGATAATGCTCTGACCCTGTAGTAAATCACTGAGGTGTCAATATTTCTGCAACTTTTGTCTGAGTAGGGACATGCAGGTATGCCTCCTTGAGGTCTAGAGTCACCAGCCAAGACCCCTTGCCCAGCATGGGAAGGAGTTGCTGTAGAGTCAAAGCATTTTGAATTTTGGCACAATGAGGTAAGTATTCAAAGTCGCGGACAAGTCGAGAATAGGCCTCCATTGATTTTTCTTTTCTTGGAACAAGGGAATAATCTAAGGAGTAAAATCCTTGGCCTTGTTCTGAAAGAGGTAACCTTTTTCTATAGCTTTCATTTTGAATTAAGTTGGAAATTTGTTTCAAAGCCTCACTGCCCTCCTGATTTGGTGCTATAGTCTGGCATCACCTTTTCTTTTTGGCAATGTGTGGAAATGGAACCTGTATCCTTTGTCTATAATTTGCAGTGTCCATAAAACTTGTCCCTTGTAATGCTGTGCCAATTTTTTTGAAAATAAGCAGAAAGCTTTCCGCCTAAAGAAAAAGCTTCTAATTGAGCCCCGGTGGGGTGGAGTCAAAACAAAGTTCATTGAGTCTGTCCTGTGGTGCCCAGCAGTTGTAGTTCCTGCACTACTCTCTATGGTTGGGAGGCTGCCATTGACGGCCTCTGTAAAGAGCCTAGCTTGCTTGCCCTCCTCACCTCTGGCTTACGCCTATTCCTGGGCTCTCCTCTGAGATCTGTCTGAGTCCGAAGAAAGGACCAATTCTTAGTAGGCCAATTTCGGGGCTGAATCTAGGTGGTTGGACTTGCAGAAAGTCTTTGACTGTTTGCAGATTTTGCCTCTCTTTTCTTCAAAATTCTTTAAGACTATAACTTGAGCGTGGAACCAAATAATTTTTGCTTTTTCCACTTAGGAGCATCCAAAAGCTTAGCTTTTTAACATGGTCTGGCAGCAGATTGTTCCTTCAGCCAAGGCATGCCTACGTATGATCTGCACCTGTCAAGTAGCTGACCTACATGAAGCTTCCAATGCATCATAACCACACTGCAAGAAAAGTCGGTTACTAACCTGCTGGGAGTTGGTGTACCAGATCCTAGAAGGATTTCATGCGATCAAAAGGAAGTCTAGAAGACAGTGCTCTTATGCAATTCATCTAACAGCAATACTCTTGGTACTGTATCATATGAAATTGACAATTTAATGCCCTCATGGAAAGAGTTGCAGAAGTATACACTTCTCTTACCCCATCTCTCTAAAGCTCTGGACTCCCTTTCAAGAGAGGTAGAGGGATTTCTAGCAGTGGCAGCTGCAACCCCTTACAGGCCCTTGGGGAAATAGTTTCTGGATCAGCAGAGTGGACCTTGTACAGGTGTAGATCACGCGAGTCCGGGACCCTGTAGTACCTAGTCAGGAAGGTTTGGCAGGAGCCGGAGGGGGAGAGAGTCAGGGTTGTACTAGCACTGCAGAGTACACATCATCAATGACATCTAAAACAGGAGGTATAGCTAAAGGCCTATGCTGGGGGTAAAAAAATGTAAAAAGGTCCTTAATCTCTTTTCTAGGAATCTAGAGAATTCCTGACTCCTGCCATTGAAAAATGTTCTCTCATAGGAGGTAGTGTCTCTCCAAAGGAAAACTCTTCTAGGAGGGAGGCCGTGGGAAGAGAATTCTTCAGCGTGGGCCAGAATCCCTCGTGAGGCGAATAAGCCTCCTCCTGGTGGTCTGTCAGAGTAGAGCCATCAGAGGACCCTCATCCTGAGGAGTGGGGGTCAGAGGGCTCAACCCTGGGCCTTTTTGTCTGGAGGTGGTTGAGAGCCCCTGTCCGGATGAGAGGTTGAAAAAGTACAGTTTTGTACCTACCTATAAATGTAGATGTCCGAGAGGAGATGCATCTGTAGTCTTTACAAATGGGTTGTCCTGTGGCCAGGCAGCTCCAGCCCGGTCGACTTGGTTGATTCCAAAGTCTGGGTCTGGCCCATTTTGTGGTGTAAGTCGACTTCACCCACGGCGTCATTGCGGCAGTCATTCGGGTATAAGGCATCAGCCGATGCCATATTTCCCTCAGTGCGTTTCTTGCCCCAGATGCCAGGTGCCCTCTTGGATGGCTATTAAATTTGGATAAATGCCAAAGTTTCCAAAAGTAGAGAGCAAACACACAAAATAAGCATGCAGTGTAGCATATATACAAACAAATACACCATTGTAATACAAGATCCCCCCAAGCTAGCTGAAGATTGGTAAGTACCCTAGGAGTACCTCCAGAGGGGAAGGAGGGTGGGTAATCCTGGATCTGCAGATGCATTCCTCTCGTGGACATCTGGCATTTATGGTAGGTAAGCAAAACTGTACTATGTCCTCTTCAAGGATGCATCTGCAGAGATCTTATAAATAAGGTAGAGAATACAATTGAGGGCTAAACTAGTGGGAGGAAAATAAAGAATAGGTATGGTGTAGTCAGGATCCCTTACCAAAAACAGCAGTGGCAAAACCAGCCGCGTGGATCTAGAGTATAGAGGTAAGTTATAATGCTTGGCAAATGTATGCAACACGAGGAGGTCCAAGTAGCAGCCTCTATAATGTCCTTCTTGGTAGCCACTCCCGTAAGTAAAGAAGAAGCTGTGGTAGTAGCATGTAGCCCCTAGCGGGAGTGAGGTCTGATGTTCTCTGGAGTTTTTTCTTTCCATGGTAGGAGTAACAAAATCTAATGCAATTTCCTATCCATTTTGGAATTGTCTGTTTAGAAATTGGTTTTCTTCCTTTCCTGTTGCATACTATGCTACCAGAAGCTTTACTGTCAGTTTTTTCTATTGTTTTTGTCCTGTCCAGGTAGTAAGCGTAATTGTCTGTGTACATCAAAGGTGTGCAAGAGTTTTCACCCCTGTTCTGTGGATTGGGGAAGAAGGGAAATGTAGGAAGGTGGATAGCCTGATTTACTCAAGAGACTCTGGACACCACCCTTAGGCATAAATGTAGGATTTGTTCTCATGGACACTCTATCTTGATGGAAGATCATTATGCTAAAATGCCAGATTTGTTGTGTGATATTACTTGCACTTGTAGACCCTTCTTGCTGGGGTATGCCAGCAGGAAAGCAGTTTTCCAGGATAAGTATTGCAATTCTGCTGTAGCTGCTGGTTCGAAAGGAGGTAGAATCTTTAGATAAAAAGTATGTTCAAGAAATGTGTTACATAATAACATGTTGGCAAGGTTAGTAACCATTACTTTAAAATGCGCTATGATGCACTGGAGTGCTTCCCTTTAGATCAGCCAATGATCTGGCACAGTTGTTATCAGAAGGCATGCATGGTTGAAAGAACAGGCATTTTACTAGAACATTCATGTCAAATCTTAAGCTTTTGGATGCACCTATGGACAAAGCACAATGTCAATTTATTTGGTGCCCTCGCTATTGCCAGGTACTGAAAAAAAAGATGTAAAGAGAAAGAAACAAAATCTGCAAACAGTAAAAAGATTTGCCACAAGTTCAACTCTCAGCAGGTTGGGAACTGGCCCTCCAAAGAATTGGTCCTTTCCAGACTCCTCTAAGGCACAAAGAGGCAGTGGAATATTTCGAGCTTCGAGGCAGAAACCAATCCAGGGAGGTGCTCTCACAGGGGGTAAGCCAGTGGCAGAGTAACAACCCAGCAGAGAACACGGGATACAGCCGCCACCACTACAACAACTCAATCACAGTGACTTGGCGGTGGCACCACGCCTACCAAGGGAACAACTAGAAGCACCCTTGCGGAAAAACCATTATTTATTGGCAAGAAACTGTAGCACTGCATTACAATAGAGAAAAATGGATTTTGCAGACTATAGACAAAGGTTACAGGTTCCATTTCCATACACTACCAGAAAGAGAGGAATGCCAAACCTATCACCTTCTCCCAAAGGGCAGAAGCTCTAAACAAATATCTCAATTATTAAGAATGAGAGCTGTGGAAAAGGTACCATTTATGGAGCAAGGGAAGGGATTTTACTCAGGCTCTTCCTGGTACACCAAGCCAAGAAAACAAATGGAGGCCTAATTCTAGACCTGTCCGCTTTAAACACATTCCTCACATTGTTCCCAAAGAATTCAAAATGCTGACCCTACACAGCAGCTTCTTCCCATGCTGGGCAATGAGTCTTGGCTGTGTAACAGATCTCAAGGAGGCATAGCTGCTGCGTCCCGTAAGACCAATTTGCAGAAGATACCTCAAGATTTCTTGCAGGATCAGAGCATTTATCAATTCTCAGCATTTGCCCTTGCTGGCTTATCTACTGCGCCCAAGAGTGTTCCGCGAAATGCCTGGCATCAGTAACGCTCATTGCAGACTTCAGGGAATTCAAATTCTATCCCTACCTGGACGACTGCCACAGTACAGCCCAGGAATAAAAAAAACAAACTAACAGAAGACTTACAAAAGAGTCATCTACCTGCTGCAAGCCCTGGGATATACAGTCAATACAAAAAAGTCAAGGCTGATTCCATCCCAAAGAATAACCTTTCTGGGTGCAGAACTGGACACATCAAAACAAATGGCATTTCTAACTGCAGAAAAGAAAGAGCAACTTCCTCTCTACTTCTTGGCATTAACAAAGCAGAATACCATCTAACTGCAAGAAAAGTGCTACAAGCTCTAGGGCTTCATGGCATCCTGTATAATACTGGTCCCTCATGCCAGGAAGCGGCATATAGAGAAAGCTACAGTGGTACTCTAAAGAATTTGTGGTCTCAGCACAAGCACAGCCTAGAAACCAAAATTCCAATGATCCCATGCCTAAAGCAAGAGTTCTTATGGTGGGCTCCAGGCCTGTCAATCAAACACAGGACTGCCCTTCTGCAAAGTCAACCAAGACAAACCATCACGACAGATGCCTCGGACCTCGGTTGGGGGCACACATGATGGGCAAGTGCATTCAAGGCCTATATGGACTCAAGACCAGCTGCATCTGCACATAAATCTAAAAGAAATGATGGCAGTAAAATTGGCAATCCAGGCATTCAGACCTTTTCTCCAAGAAGGCCAGTTGATAAGGACAGACAACACCACAGTTATGTGGTACATCAACAAACAGGGAGGCACACACTCATACCCTCGCATGCCGGGCTGGCACTGGACCTATCTAGGATGTGGCTCCCTGAGCTACTAACATTCAGTTACAGGCAATTTATGTACCAGGGAAGGAAAACATTCTAGCAGACATGTTAAGCAGAACTACAACAGATGCCCACGAATGGATGCTGCATCCGGACATCTTCAGAACCATCACAAGAAAATGGGGATTACCACAAATTCTTTAAGACCTCTTGAGCCGTGGAACCAAATAATTTTTGCTTTTCCATAGGAGCATCCAAAAGCTTAGCTTTAACATGGTCTGGCAGAGATTGTTCCTTCAGCCAGGCATGCCTACGATATGACTGCACCTGTCAGAAGCTGACCTACATGAAGCTTCCAATGCATCATAAAGTACAGTTTTGTACCTACCATAAATGTAGATGTTCGAGGGATTCCATTGCCTGAGTCCTGACAATTGTTAAGGTATATGATCCAGGTCCCATTTAGTCGACCCGAATACCAGAGTATAAGGCTGGCGTCGGTCATGAGGCATAGACGAAGTGGCGATCGAGTGCGTCCAGGGTACTAATATCTCTCGCATGACCTGGCGTCATTCCTCAGTCTTTTCTTGCCCCAGATGTCAGAAGACCCAAAGACAAGTCCCAAAAACAACTGCACCCCAAAAACATGTACAATATATACAACAATATATACAAAAATATAAGCATGTCAACTCACCTACACAACCACCCCTAAACACAGAGGGAAGGAGGAGGAGTAAATTAGATTCACAGCAATGGAATCCTCGAACATCTACATTTATGGTAGGTACAAAACTTGTACTATGTTCTTACGTCTTCCATTGCTGCAGTCCTGACAGTATGGGTAGAATCCCAAAGCAGAGGAAAGGGAGGCTGGCAAATTAAAAGTGAGTAGGAGCTGATAACATGCCTTGCAAAACAGCAGTGGCAAAACCAGCCCTAGACTTAGAGTAGATAGGAAGATGATAATGCTTTAGAGAAAGTATGCACTGAACTCCAAGTAGCTGCTTCCAAAATATCCTTAGTTGCCACCCCTTAGAAATGCTGTAGAAGTGGCAGTAGCCTAGTGGAATGAGGCCCTAATCCAGCTGGAATCTCCCTTGCCATGATGGGAATAACAAATGCAAATGCAAAAGCCAATCCACCCGAGGAAATAGTGTGAACATTTGACAGGCTTGCCCTGTGAACTCAAGGCAAGAAACAAACAACTGCTTTGGGACTGCCTAAAACACTTAGTCGTGCTTAAATAATATCCCAAATGCTTGTGTACATCTCATGTTTGCAAAATCTTTTCCCCTTTATTTTGGGGATCTGCATAAAAGTAGGCAAATGAATAGTTTGGTTTAAACGCACTAGAAACCACCTTAGAGCATAAAGGAAGGAGTTAGTGCGTAATGATACCCCTATCCTTATGTGGAAAATCAAAAAGGCTCTACTGCCATAGGACACCTGCAACTCAGACACCCTTCTTGCAGAAGTAATGGCCAACAAGAAAAGCAGTCTTCCATGACAAGTATTTCAACTCAGCAGTAAGCCGCAGGCTCAAAAGGTTGTAGAGTAAAGTTTTCCAACACAAAATTGAGATCCCAAGCAGGAGTAGGAGGCTCTCACATTAGGGGTCTTATAATTCTTTGCCCCTCTAAGAAACTGCTTGAACAAAGGATCGCGAAAACAAAGGTGGGTCACAATCATAATGAGCTGAAATGGCTGCAGCATGAATCTTAATGGAAGAGAAGGACAAACCTTGTCCAATAATTCAGTAAGATATTGAAGAGCCACACTTTCAAATTAGGCTCAGAAATCTCAAATTCTTTGCTGTACTCAAAATAAAAATCTCTTCCATTTGTCCATGCGTACACCTTCCTTGTACTAGGTCTTCTAGCTTCCATAATCACATTTAAAACTTGCTGAGGAAGTTGAGACCTGCTGTGCTTCAAGCCTGAAGAGAATATGCCAGGCTGTTAGATGAAGAGTGAAGCTTGACATTGAGCAGATGACCATCTCTTGCTTCTGAGATAACAGATGAGGAGATCAGAGGTAAAGGACCCATGGAAGCTTCCTTACCAGACTCCGTAGTAGTGGATACCAGTGTTTGCCGAGGGGCCAATCTGGAGCTATCACGAATCATCCTTGGCCTGTCTTGTCTGACCTTTAATAATACCTTTGGAAGAAGAGGCAAGGAGGTGGAAAGAGCATAGACATGAAGGTTTTCCAACTGAAAGACAGAGCATCCACTTTCAAAAGCTGTGTGATGAAACCCCTTTGTGCAATGCTTTGGCAGCTGGTGGTTTAGTGGAAGCGAACAGATCTATGTCTGGAGTTCCCCATGACACTGTCAATTTCTGAAATACATGAAGATCCGGATTTCCACTCTAGAGTGGGGATCCATGATTTGTCTGTAACACATCTGCTAGGGAGTTCTGTGCTCCTGGCAGAAACCTGCCCTGAAGAGTTAGTTGCAGGCTTAACGCATGATCTCCCATAAAATCATTGCTTGCCTGCATAAGAGGGATAAGAATGTGTTCCGCCTTAGCTTGTTGATGTACCACACTTGACGGAGTTGTGTTGTCTGTTAGAATCAACACCTGCCCTGGAAGAAGTGCTTCAACTCCTTAGAAAGCTATCAAGTACAAGCCCTGGACTGCTGTAACATCATCCTTCATGTTGATATGTAGATGCAGTAGTCTGGCAGGCCACTGTCTTGTATCCACTTTCCATTTAGATGAGCTCCCAAGCAGTGTCGAGGGCATCTGTCGTTAAAACCTGACGCTTCGCCTCTGGCGGGGTCACAGAGAGTCCACTTGTTTAGGTGACATTCCTGGAGCCCCACCACAAGGAATTCCTTTTGAGAGGCAAGGTATTATTTGAATGACAGTGTCCAAATCCTGGCAGTGCTGTGTCCATACATTTTTGAGATACCATTGCAGCTTCCTCTCATATGCAGTTTGGCATTGGGAAGCACCAGAATACAAGATGCCATGAACCCTAATGCTTGAAGGACTGTATCCTTGCAGTCAACCGCGGACTGATGAGAGATAGTTGATGGAAGTAAAGAAGTGACAGACTCTTTTGTTTGTCCCGGGTTAAAAGGCCATCTGGGCTGCTGTATTCAGTCTCACACCCAGAAAGCACATGTCTTGAGAGGGTACTAGACTGGACTTTATTTTGGCCTACGTTCACAGGAATACCCCCAGGCATCTTAGCACTGCTATGACATATTCAGATGCTGTAGAAAGGTCTTCCTTGTCTTGAGCCAGAATCAGGCAGTAAGTCCAAGTAAGGATAGATTTGAATGCTGCTTGTAGAGCCTGGAAGTAAGCTATCACTGGAGCCAGAACAGCTGTGAATACTCTGAAGTAAGTAGATGAAGCCAAGGGCAATGCAAGAGAACCCCTTGATAATGAAAATCTCAGTTAGAAAGCCGCGGATACTTTTCTGCAACCTAGCCCCTTATAGGCACATGAAGGTAAAGCTTCCTTGAGATCCAAAGTTACCATCCAGTGATCTTTGCCAGCAGCAGAGGTAACAGTTGTTGTAACACGTCAACATCTTGAACTTGGGAATGTCCAGATAAAGTGTTGAGGGATAAGATAAATCCAAGAATTGGTCTCCGCGATGTTTCCCCTTCTTTGGTACTAGGAACAGGCTGAGAATAAAATCCGAAGCCCTTTTCTGATACAGGGACTGGCTGAATGGCCCCTATCTGGAGTAACTGAGAAATTTGCTTGTGAGCCTCTTTTCTTTGTGGAGGAGGAACATCTGGCATGCCTTTGAAAGAGGGAGGCAGTGTGTGGAAATAAAATCTGCCAACGCATTGATGAATGATATCCAGCACCCATCTGTCTTGGTGACTAAATTCCAATTTTCTTTGAAAAAGAGAGACAGTCTTCACTCCCAAAGGAGCTGCCAGGGCGAGAATCCACTGGCAGCTGAAAAGGCACAGAGTCATTGGGTCTGCTTCACGAAAGGACTGACCCTCACCCTCACCAGAAGTCTGAGCAGGTGAGCACTGTCTGATCTAGGCCCTAAGCGAACCTTGAGCCTGCACCTACCCGCGCCTCAGACCTACCCTAGACTGGGAACCATAAGCAGGATATGTCCACCCCTTAGCAGGCCAATTTCTACCCTAAACTTGGGAGAGCTGCACCTGCAAAAAAATCTTTAACAGTCTGCATAGGCTTAGCCTTGTCCTCCATTTTTCTTTTAAAAACTGCTTCACTGAGGCGGTCCAAACAACACATCCAGACTGTAAAGGAGCATCCAAAATCCCTGGTCTTAACATGCTCAGCTAAATTCTGATCCTTCAACCAGAGGCATGTCTCGCGAAGAACAGAACCCTAATGCTAGCAGCCACCCTCGAGGAGGCCTGAACAGCATCAAAACCACACTGCAAAGAATCTTACCCACTTGTTCGAACCACATGAACCAAAATCAAGCAATTCTTTACACTCAATACCTTCCATAGCCAAAGCATCCACCTTAGATTTTTAATTGTGAAAGGAGATCATTTTGATATTTTAGCATACGAAACTAGGCAACAATTCAAGCGCCCTCATGGCTAGAGTGGAAGAAATATATATGCTTTCTTGCCCCACCTATCCAAAGCCCTTGCCTCTTTATCAGAGGGTACAGGATTTTTAAACACAGAAGCTTTAACACCTTTAGGCCCCTGAGAAACATTGATTTCAGGGTTCCGCCCTAGGACCTCTTAAACAAATACTTATGAGCTTGAGGCACCCTATATGTAATACCTATCAGGCTTAACAGGAACTGGGAGGCAAGGAGTCAGGGGTTCAGGGGAAGCCTCTGCAAAAAGCTTTATCCTCCACCACACATTCCAACACAGGAGGAATAGCTAAGGGCCTATGCTGCAGGGGTAAAACAAGAATTCCCTGTAAGCCTTTTCCTGGAATCTGAGAGGTAATCCTGGCCTTCCCATTTTTAAAAGTGCTCCCTCATGGGTGAAAGAGTCTCTGAAATGAAAAATCCTCAGGAGGGAGAAGCTGGTAGGAGTGGAATCACATCCACATCAGAATCAGAATAAGTGGGGAAACTCTTGCAAAGTCTTCCACAGAAGACTCTGAAGCCTGTGAACACTGTTCAAAACTATCCAAACTCCTGTTCCACCCTAGGCCTCTTATCCAAGTGAGTAGGGGCATAAGAACTCTAATCCAGAGTAATCAAATCTTCTGCCATTTTAAGCAAACCATGTTTCTGCTTAGGCACAGAGCCGAAATGCTAGGAGGAAGCCCCCACAGAGCTGAACTTGGCCTACCTCTAGAAGCACGGCTTTGGCAGCAGAGGAGAGGCCCTAACTACCTTGGGAAGAGAGGGAGAAGAACAGTTGTACCTGAGAAGCCCCTCAGCCTGGCCTGCACCTCCTGAGAGGGGCACATCCTGTAACAATAAAAGTATCTGCCTGAGAGGACTCCCGCCTTAGAGACTCCTGTAGCCACAAAACCTCTGGCTCCCCTGAGCCGTCTGAAGAGACCGGCGTCCGGGACTGCGGTTCCTCACCCCTAGGCTTCACTGTGTGTGTTTGTCCTTGCCTTCTTGGATGAAGCGAGCCGAGGCATCCGGCTGACGCCAATACTAGTACAGCAGCTTCCCAAACACACTAACCTAGCACAATCTAGCCTCCTCTGTAGTCGCGGCTTATTAAATCCCTAGCACAAGGCGGCAACAACTGCTTGTGGAGTGCTCAGGCCCTAAACAAAGGTATACACAATGTATGATAATCCCTATCGCGATTATCTGCTTCCCACAAAATACAGTTATTCACTTTTTCTGACATCGGTTAAAATACTGAGGCAAGAAAAAACCATAAAATGTTCTAGCGAGAGAATTCACTTAGCCAACTCTGTTTAGGTCTGAAACTCCGGTTCCGGAGAAAATCTCAGAACGCCAACCTGCACTTTCATAAAAATTGCTTCTGCGCTCCGGACCATACGCGGCAAAAAAAGGCTGAGAAATAGCGTCGGTCATGCGCATTAGTACCCTGACGTACTGGCGTCCAGTCCCTAAAGCGCCCATGATGACCCGGCAATCAACCTCTATACTCTGGTATTGACCGGGCCGACTGGGGCCATGCCTTGAGACTATACCCAATTGTCAGGACTGCAGCAATGGAAGACGAATAACATCCACACTGCAAGAAATGGTTACTAACCTGCTGGGAGTTATGTACTAGATCCTGAAGGGATTTGCGATCAAGGGGTTCAGAAGACAGTTTCTTATGCAATTCATCTAACAAATACTCTTGGTACTGTATCATATAGAAATTGACAATTTAATGCCTACCTCATGGAAAGAGTTGCAGAAGTATGCAGCACTTTCTTACCCCATCTCTAAAGCTCTGGACTCCCTTTCCAGAGGGTAGAGGATTTCTAGCAGTAGCAGCTGCAACTGCCTGGGCCCTGGGAAGTTTCTGGATCAGCAGAGTGGACCTTGTACAGGTGTGGAGATCCGGGACCCTGTAGTACCTATCCCAGGTTTGGCAGAGGCGGAGGAGAGAGTCAGGGGTTGTACTAGCATCCAGAGTACACATCATCAATGACATTCAAAACAGGAGGTATAGCTAAAGGCCTATGCTTTGAGGTAAATGTAAAGGTCCTTAATCTCTTTCTAGAACAGAGAATTCCTGGCCCTGCCATTGAAAATGTTCTCTCATAGGAGTGTAGTGTCTCTCAAGAGAAAACTCTTCAGGAGGGAGGCCGTGAGATAGATTCTTCAGGCGTCAAGTCCTCGTGAGGCGAATAAGCCCCTCCCCTCCTGGTGGTCTGTCAGAGTAGAGCCATCAGAGGACTCATCTGAGGTGGGGTCAGAGGAGGCTCAACCCTGGGCCTTTTGTCTGGAGGTGGTTGAGCCCATGTCGGATGAGAGGTTGAAAACCTCTAATTAAGGAGATAGATCCTCTGCTAAGCTGAAATCTGTAGGCCAGTGAGGGGGTCTCTGAGAAGCAACACCTTGGAGGCGAAGCTTTTAGAAAGAGTTTAGCTTTAGCCCTAGAGAAAGCCTTAATGGAC
>NW_025051029.1:0-13825 GCF_019279795.1 Protopterus annectens
ATTCTTGTGGATTCAGGGAAACTCAATTAAACGTTTCTCAGTGAGTGTAAATCCTATTTTGTGAGAGGCTTAAGGAACTGTTTAAAACTATTGAGGTAAAAATATGTGTGGTAATGATCATGGTATAAATAATCCCCGGGATTCATGAACCTTGCGCCAGGCGCACGCATAGCGTAGGCGTTATAACACCAAATATGGCCGCCGAGCGATTCAGGTACGACTCAGTACCACGTGCACTACCGGCGTGCGCCAGATCTGGCGCAGAGCCCCAGCGTAGGTATGATAAACGCATGTATGACTGCTGATTAATGTCACCAATGCAAAAATGTAAGGTATATAGCGATTCACAAAGTGAATTGCAGGTGAAAGCATAAGCCCGCGGCAATGTAAAACAAAAAAGCGATTTACATTTCCACAAACTTAACATCCGGGAGCTTATTAAGGAAGAGTGATCTGAAGAAGCGTGCCCTTAGCACGCCAGCGCTTTATCCTTCTGTTTTTTATGTTGCTTCCTGAATAAAGAAGATTGCTTTCTCCCACTTCACCGTGTAATTGGTATCCCTATGGTTTTACTTGGATATAGTAATGGAAGAGTGTCAGACCCAGGTATCACACAGTTAACATATGCCAATGGCCAATGCAACAGACACAATGTCAAAAGAAAACATGCATAACACGTAGCAATAGCACAAGCAAATGGCATGTCCACAGCAACTCCACATCAGAACCCTAGGACATGTTTGCTGGTGAAGGTGCGCTTTTACAATGAAATAATATAACAGTATTTATAAAACAGCGAAATAATACACAGCAGCAGGTCCCACCAGCATAATACCATGGTATTAATGGAGCGCCAAGCAACCACGGTGCAGGGCTGCCAAAGGACTTCGCGGCAGTGTTAAGGCGTGGTAATTCGTGGTAATTAGTAGTCAATGCCATGCAAATGGGGCAGATAATACTGAATACTTAAATCCGCGCGGCGTAAGGCTGTACCAAGCGGTGCGTACACCTGCGAGGAATTAATCAGAGAATACATGTCATCTGCAGAGGGTGTGCCACCATGGCAGGGAAGCACATTGGAGCACAGCAAACCTGGGCATGTACATCGCAAATCACAGCTGCAGGACCGGGTGTGGGGTAATAGTTCAGCTGAGAGCACACAACGCGCGTGCGAAGTGCACAGGTAGTAATATGAGGATGATTCTACCGTTTCCCTTAACCTGAAAGCTGCGTGACGTCACCACAAAACAACATCAGAAACAGGAAGGTGATGTTAAGAATAAGGAGGAAATCGCGAGGAAGAAGTGTAATTGGAGTACTAATGAGCAATCAACTAATCAACCCGAAGGCCAATCAGTGACAGCTGACAACTCTGCATGCAGAAACCTACAAAAGCGGGATAGGGGAGGCATATGAATGCAAAGAAAATAGGGGAGGTAGCAGATTGCAAGATGAAGACCTGACACAGCATGAAACCAAAGCAGACAGGCAGCACAACTTGGCGGCAGCACACAAAATGTGCATGATATGCCATGTCCCAGAAAGTTACAAATGAAGCAGTGCGTCTGCAGGATGCATGCCAGAAAATAGTAGGTCTGCAGCGTGCAGAAATAGTAAAGGGGAAGGTGAAAGGTAATCAATGGCAGGCAAGAGTAATGCAATACCAAAGGCAACAGCGTTTTGAAAGTGCCATCGGTAAAACCACTGAAGATAACCCAGATCACGGCCGTGCAACACAATCCTATGACATCACATGTGCGGTGTTACAGCACAATAGTATAAAGTGTGAATGCACACAACACACAGCCGTGTATTCCCAAATGCCGCCATAGGTGTAAACACACAGGGAACTTTTAAAATGTACAGTGTTGGGTGCTGCCCGTGGCTGTGATCCATCAGCATGTAATTAGAGACAGCCCGGTGTTGTGGAGGAGGATGCCAGCAACCAATCGTGAGAGGCCTCGGAGGAGAAGGAGAGTGTTCAGACCAAGGTGTAATTGTCTACCAGGGGCTACAAGACCTGGAGATAGTAAAAGCGTTACAGGGTGGACACAGGACACGCGTTACAGCAAATAGTGGAGCTGTGCCGGCCGCCTGGTGAACAAGAAACAACAGAGGGGAACCCATCCCAGTGGACACAAAGGTATGTGTAAGCTTGCGAATACTGGCCACAGGTACCTTTCAAAGGCCAACTGGAGATATAATGAGCATCTCATGGCATCCAGGGTACTACACCAGTTCCTGGATGCCATGTTACCACATGCAAAGCATATATACTTCCCCAGATCTCAGGAGGATTTGGCTAGCAATATGCGCCACTTCCACCGTGTGGCACAATACCGGAGGTACTGAGTGCGATAGACTGTATGCACATACAAATCAAGTCACCACCTGGCGAGCAGGGTAGACGCTACATAAACCGCAAGGGATTCCCCTCCATCAATTGCCAGGTTGTGTGCAATGCTCAGGGCATTATCATGGATGTGTGTGCTGGCAGCCCTGGAAGCTACCAGGACTCCCATATCTGGCATGCCTCACAGCTGTATCAGGTATTTGCCAGGGGACATCCCACAAGGCCATCTCGTGGGGATGCTGGCTATGCACTGGAGCCGTGGATGATGACTCCATCAGAAATGCACACACACACATACCAGAATGCCATAATGAGGCACAGGCACAAACCAGAATAATCATAAAGCATGTGTTTGGGATGCTGAAATCACAGTTCCGGTGCTTGGATATATCTGGTGGAGCCTTGCAGTACTCTCCAGGCACATGTGCCCACATATTCATAGTATGTGCTGCACTACATAATATGATCCTGCGGAAGCAGCTGCTGCAGGGACATAATGGTGAAGGGCCACAAAGCCCACCACAACTGCCAAGGCCAGTCCAGGCACAGAGGGTTCCAGACCAGGAATACACTGTGCCAGCCCAGTAGGCAGGCGGGCGTGCCAATATGCCTACGCCTTGGCAAAGAGGGAACGTATAGCACATACTCTGACAGCGTAGGCCCCATGGACTGACACCTCCCTACCTGCACACACAGTGAAATGGGTGGCACACAAACATGACCACCTGTAAACTGTACTGTATGGGTGGCCTCATGTGTGACTCCAACATAGGCAGCCCCAAACACTGTACCCAACAGCCAGTGGAGCATAGCCAACACCTGAACAATATGTGGGTCCTACAGCATACGGCGTTGCTGTATGCCTGCCACATTCGCTGCAAGATGTATACATATAAATATATATATATATATGTGTATACATATATATATATATATATATATAGATATATATACATATGTATATATATATATATATATATATATATATATATATATATATATATATGTAGATAGATATATATTATATATATAGAAATATATGTACACATATATATACTACAGTTAAGACAGGGAATTAGAGGGATATAAGGTGACCGAGATGTAACCCGCCATATCTGTACATAGTATACATAGTGAAACGACAACCTGAACATCCGGGAGGTTCAACATAAGAGGATACCACCAACCATGGAACGGGTAACATACCAATATGCATAACCGCGAAGTGAGAAAGATCGCCAGACCACAGTACTGTAACGAGTACATGCACGTGTAATAGTATGATGATATGAAGGGAGAGGTAGACACCGCGCGGTGTTCGGTCCATGTAGGTACTGTGCAACCGTCCCGTGAGTGCCGTAGTAATGTGTATGCGTGTCGCTGAGGGTGCTGTGCATCGCTGTGTGAGTGTAATGTGTGTGTGTCTGCAACATGTGTATGTTGGTGCCACATTAGAGGCAGAGCGGAATATTAGGTGTAGGCATCGGTAAACTAGCCTCAGGCATATGTATACTACTAGTCCCAAAGTAGTAGTGACAGCCCCACCCTGGCTAGGTGTGTCGACATAGAGCGATACAAAGTGAATATGTCCCAGATGGTAGCACAGGAATATACCCCATATGAAATGGAAAGGGCGGTATGTAATAGTCATGCCTGTATGTACGACACTGATATGTTAATTGCAATAAGATCGTCGGCAAAGTCACACAGCTTAATAGAGTGCATTATGCGGAAATCATTATGTGCTACCAGTACTGACCGTGTACGTGTTGGCCCGTAAACACCACTGTGTGTTCTACAAGTGTCAAACAATCAATTCCCATCTGAATATGTGGCAACCACTGGCAAAAAGGCTATCCCAACAACAGGACCACAATGACTGCAAATATCTGAGACAGAATGACAAGGGATAGTTGTCACGTACACACAACCGCTGATATACCACAGATGTTATGGAGGTATACATGCATCAAGCTCACCCACAGGCGATACTGACACCACATGACAACAGCCCAACCTACAATCCCATAAAAAAAGACAATTAACTGTCAACTCTCCAAGTAGGGAAGGAGCACACAGACAACTATACTGGTTATGTAGAGATGCAAGGCCCACAAACCGTATCCGTGATGTACAACCGACATCCCCACTGTACATAATAAAGGAATACAAACCATAACAGCGCACAAACTTCGTATACTTCGGTCAATGACATCTGCATAATCACAACATGGCGTGGGGACACAGTTAAAGGCGGCTGCATAATTGCATGCGTTGTAGAAATGCAAACAATAGCCATGTTACAGTTTTGAATGCAATACTCTATTATTATACATCAGCAGGACAGGTACAACTTGTTGAAACAAATGCTACACCTGTCACACACAATCCATGGGTGACATGAATGCAGACCATACTTGTTCCCATGCATAGGTGATGCAGTCACACATAACATAAGACAATACAGACCATCCCCACGAAGGTAGGGCGAGATATCTAAGCCCAGACGGAGAATCAATTATCAGTATTGGCGTAATTACGGAATCGGTAGATGCACAGGTGATATGCGTAATTACTCACGCATACATAGCGGCTGATATACCACCCAGAAGTTCACGGGGTATGCATGCAGCAAGGCCACCTGCAGGCGATATTGGAACCAATTAACAACAGCCCGGCTACACTCCCATAACAAAAAGACTATTAACTGTTAACTCTCAGGTAGGGATGGAGCACACAGCAACTATACTGTCTATGTAGAGATGCAAGGCCCACAACCATTATCCGTCCATTTTAACCACCGATATCCCCACCATAGATATTAAAGGAATACAACCGTAATAGCAGCACAAACATACAGTCAGTCAATGACATCTGCATAACCACAACATCTTGTGGGGAGACACAATTAAAGGCGGATGCATACTTGCATGCATTGTATAAAGGAATACAACAGCCATGTTACAGTTTTGAATGCAATACTCCGTTATCGTCGTCAGGACAGGGACACCCACGTCGAACCAAATACTACACCCTACACACACAATCCACGGGTAACATTACTTGAAATATACCTGTCGCATGCATAGCGGTTGCAGTTACACATAACATAACACAATACAGACCATCTCCGAAGGTAGGGCAAATATTAGCCCAGGTGAGGAATCAATTATACCCCAGTATGACGTGTAATTTCGAATGGAGTAGATGCACAGGTGATATGCGCGTAATTACTCACTGAGGAACAATAATTGGTGGGATGAATTCCCATGTTGCAGGTATCGGGCGTATAAGGATGACTCTCAGGATATTCAAACCGTATGCTCATACCAAACCAGCAGTGTACAACCAAAAGCGGAAAAAGCGATACCGCAGACGAAACGGAGCGAAACACCAGCAAGGTATGTAGAACACCGCGATGTATATGCGGTTGTGTAATGCATGATGTGTATGACTAAGCTGTACTGTATGTGAATGGTGGTTGTAATTAATTACACTTGTCCGTAATGCAGAAAGTGGTGAAAGGTAGGTATGTAGTGATATCCTGCTGAGCATACCAATGCTTGTGGACACCGTGTACAGCAGTGGGACATCATGTACACAGCGGAGGCACCACAAGGGATGCCACAGGGGGGCATTAGAGAGAACAATGCCATACCACACGCCGTTGCTGGCAGTGGATGTCCAACAAGGAAGTGCCATAGCAGGGGATAGGACATGTATGTATACTGTCACAGCACGCATGTATATGGGCATATACCATTGATGTCATATGGAGTCTTAAAGCCCGGCGTGCGGCCGGTTTATCGACCGGCAGTATGCCCTGCATTGGGGATACTATTTGAAATATGTGTAATGTAAAGCTGTCTAGGTAGATATGACAGATATCATACACAGTATCACAGGCATATCATGCATAACACAGGTATCGCCTATTGGTATGTACAATAACAGGATACATATGGCCTGTAGGTATGGGACAGAGTAGTAGCATGATGGCTGAGAAAGCTGAAATGGAAGGGACACCAAGTAACCATGCCCAAAGGACCTGTAGCACCTGCAGGTGCACAGTGGGCAACAATGCAGTCTGGCAGGTCCCGTAATGGCCACATGTACAGTGTACACAGTAGTGTCACCTCCCCATGGTAGTGTCCTGTGAACAGCAGAGGAGGGTGTCAACTGCCGTCTACACAGTACCACTGCTGTGGTGGTACCAGGACTTCGTGTCCTCAAACAGCAAGGGAGGTATCACATGAACAGTGCTTCTGTAAATACTGTCCCTGCGGGATGTGCACAGGACCTATGTTCCACAGCATGGTGTGTGTTGTGTTTGTGGAAGTAACACAGAAGCCAGCCCATGCAGTGTGGCGTGTGTGCACATATCCAGGAGCATTCGTTCACACTGCCCTGCAGATGTCATGTATGAGGGTATATGCATCAGTAATGTGGAGGACATGGGCGTGTCAGAGCAGAAGACACCGAGTATGTGGTATGCAGATGTGTTGTCATTATGTCAGCCGCATATGTAAACTGTCTGAGCGATGTAAACATGCGTGGCATGACAATGTTGTGCCATGTAAAGCTGTAGCTGTTGTTGAAGGTACACCATAAATGTGGTATTGTACCCTTGACTGTGTGTAGATAGTGGTAGTATTTCACAGCCAATTACGAATGGCTATTTACCTATGTACCAGCATCACACATGGCGAATTTACAGATAGGTGTAATGGCCTTACCCAGAAGGGCAGTGGTATCCATGCCACAGTGGAAGACGGTAACCACAGGACTGTGTGTGGCATATGTGTGTGCTGGCAGCAACCATGTACAATGTGATATGTATTAATGTGCGGGACCAGTATCCATGTGGGATAGTCAGTGGGTGAATGTTGTTATGCAAAGGTGATGTGCATGCACCATGTGTCGGCATGCATCTGATATACATGATACTCATATGATGCATCCGCCACACTGACAGCACCCATATGGTTAGTATCGGTATGAGCTGAGTGGAGCAATAATGAGTGCTAGGTATGGTAGCGCGTGGGATATCTGATAGGCATGGACAGTACTCTGTGCCAGCATGTTCTGTATGTAAGCATATAGTGAACATGAGGGGCCCCATGACTGAGGACTCACATGTAATGCAATATGTACCTGACATGTAGTAGGTACTATAGTATGCTCAGCACCACTGTGTGTCCTGTCCATGAGCCACATAGCACTTAACATCCTGAGACACAGGGTATGATGTGCAGAGTGGATGTGTAAGTTGCCAATACCAGAACGTGGAATGGTGCTGAAAGGCAATGTGAGGACAGCGTCTGATGTAGTAACCGACCTCCGTACCACCCCAACCACCCATGCAATGGTATGACAGGTGGCCAGCATGTGTATGCCGATGCTGTGGCATTAAGCCACAAGCCCAACACGAGATTAGCTAGGAAGGTCTGGAAGGCCAAATAATCAATGTGTGTGTGGGAATCATCGTTGTTGAGGATGTGCCCCATTGCCATTCAGAATGGTCCAGTCATGGGTGTATGACTACAGTCCCATCTACTGCGATGCAATGCAGTGCCACCCGTGGGTAGTCACGAGAAATGTCACGGCTGTAAAGCGGCGGTCCAGGGGAGTACCACAATGTCCGACAACAGGGTAGCAGTGAATATAGTGGCCTGGTGCAGAGACATATACCGAACAGGTTGGCGGGCATTACAGCCATAGGACATCGGAAGGTGACATCCGGGCCAGCATCCCAGGACATATAGGTAATGTACCGCATGTCAGTACTGTGTATGTGTCCACAGGGACACTACGATGTCCATGTATGGATTGCGACCCTGTGAGTGAGGAGGGTGTATTGTCAGTAAGTACACCATTGCCTGGGCACGTTGCCAACATTAGCTCGGTCACTGCAATGCCTGGGTGACTATTGTATGTGACATCAGATGTGGATGTAGCCAAACAATACTGACACACCACCACAATGCCTGAGGCCCCACACACGCAACAGTAATCGCGGCAATAATGTTTAGGTAGCTAGCCTTTGGAGGTATGTGATGATGGACCTCGAGGACCCACCATGGCTGACAAAAGTGATGCACCCCACACATGTGACGAATGTACACCACTGTGCAACAGCCTGCACATGTGGTTGTACATCGCATATGCATGGAGATTTATGACCATCACAGTGAAGCGTCTGTGAACAGAGTCCAGAACCGCCTATGTACTCTGTTAATGAAATAGCATGGTTCCTGCAATTTGTGTACATGCTACTGAAGTGCACTGTGGTATGCGTCAGCATATGTATGTGCAGTGTCCATCTGCTGGGGTGTCATGCCATTAACAACTGCTGTCAGCGGGCGTCTGTAGTACTGGTTGTAGTACACACATGTTCGTGTATGCTGCGATCAGGGTGTGTTTCCAGGGTGTGGCTAGCTTAGGGGCCATGTAGCATATGTGTTGAATCACCAAAGAGGGGATAACCCCAGAGTGCGTCACACCAGTCACATGGAGGTATTGTGCATGCTAAGGAGTAGTGTAGGTATGGTATGTGTTGTGTAATGTAATAAATCCAGCTGAGCTGAGTGCATGACTCAAAGCATGCATAGGTACATGGGTGTCTATTCAGGGAAGTGTGGGTTGCTGTCAGCACATGGCGAGTATTAGCTGTCTGAGGCCCAATGTCTTCACAGTATAACAACAACACAGATGGTATGTAACCTGTGGTGTACAATGTCGACTCTGTTATGATGTTTACAATGTATGGCGGTCACAAACACAGGTATCTGCACATGGAGCGCCTATGATGCGCATGTTAAGGCAACTATCAGGATGTGTGCAAAACACTGTGTGATGTGTGAACCCCTCACCTGTGGGTGTTCCAGTCCAGAGTATGTGCCTGGGAGGTACAGTCAGATGGGTACAATCCCGTGCTACATGGGCATGCTCCATGAGCATGGAGGCAGGTCCCAGTCACCGCATGAGAGATATGTGAGTGGTGCAATAGTGTGTGCCTCACCTTGTGTGCAGCACAGTGGAAGATGCAAGCATTGTCCCACATGACCCCATGCCGTGCCACCTGCCTGTTACAGCCCTGCCGGAGACAGCTATGTGAAACTGCCACAGAGGCAGTATAGCATGTGAAGATGTACATGTGTGCTCTACACCCCAGGCCGATGGCTGCAGGTCACAGAGTCGCGGCAGCATTGTGGTCGACCAGGACTGTCATAGCGGTCAGATACCACATGCCTGTACAATAACAGTAGGAGCACAGGCAACAGTTGCAGTGACACAGTAGGTCAATGTACAGTGTCAGGGTGGGTGGCCTAATGGTTAAGGTGTTTGCCTTGCAAACACAAGGTGCAGGGTTTGAGTCTCACAAGGGATAATTGGCTGAGCATATGGAAATGGCACTGCCAAGGGCGGTGCCATTGGCTTAGTACTAATCTATGAGTCTAATCTATGAGTCTATGAGTGTCCCTGTGTCCAAACCACTGCCTACTGTACACCATGGCTAGACACACACCCAGAGGGCTATAACACCGGTGAGCCATTGCATGTCCCAGTACACGTAGTTTGTGTATTGCCATCACAGGGCAGTCCACAATAACATGTTGTATGAGGGAGATATATTGTACCAGGTGATGTGTCATGTAATGCGTATGTCGAGTTGTGTAGAGGGTGTTCACCATCCATAACATCTCAGTGCATGATGCAGCAGTAGCAGTAACATGATGTGTGGAACTGCAATCTGATCCCACAACAGGGTCATCCGTGACTGGTCGCGTTGTGAATGGTGTAACCCATGGGTCTGTGGGATATACACTGACATTGCTAATGTCGGCTGCCATGCACAGGGGCCATCACCAGTGGTGCCTACAGTGGTCGCCACAGACATACTGCATACATTGTGCTGGCAGGAATGTCCATTGTTGTAGATGATGTGGTACTACGTGAAGGTAGGTGTGTGTTGTGAATGTTACCCATCCAGGCGTGACCATCAGGTGCAGTCATGGTTGCCGACAGCATCATTACCCATCCACAGCTGTCAGCACCCTGTCCCCAGAATGGGCAACAGTAGCCCTCGTGCTGTGTGACTAATGCTGCAGATGGCGGAACACCTGCACTACTGGCTGGCTAACAGTGTTCATGCATCTAGGGAAGGCTATGATGATGGCTGAATACGGCTGCTCTAATGTATAATTAAGGGATATTCCAATGAATTGACATTGATTCACTATATAGTAAATAGCCATGGCTGGCGTATGTAAACCGTGTACAACAATGACTGTGTGACAGACCCTACCAATGTGGAGCCATGTGATGAACATGCACCCGTTAAGAACACTAAATGAGGTACATTCGCGTAATGATGTACAACTGACAGCGAATATGGGCACAGCATGGATGCGAAGCCATCATCCCCACAGGCAGTACCGCTCTCGTTGGTAGGGGGGCAATGCAGTACATGTGACAGTTGCTGTATTGCCACATATGCGATACATATCCGTCATATAGGGAGTAGCACTGATGCGTGACTGTCCGGACATGCCTGTACATCACGACCGTACGTCCCACAGGTGATATGTATTACGCCGTCGGTCAACACCTGTCGTATCCTTCATCAAGCTTTGAAGTGTATGACTGCCAGTGTACCTGTGTGACGCCATGTTGTGCATTGGAGTGCAAAGAGTCATGATAGCGCATTACATGCCCACATGTCACTGCACAGGAATGCATAGCCTGAACATACAATACAAATAGGGTGTTGGATAATAACAACACACACAAGAGGTGATAGAGTGCGGGTGGCAATGCACTATCACCTTTCCGGGTAGGTGTGCATGTCCATGACACATTAGCACCTGAGGATAGTAGCAGTACAGCTGTACAGAGGCGGCGCCGCGATTACAAATACCCTTCGCAACACCACTGGCCTGTTTGACAGACAGACACCAACACACAATGTGCAGCATTGACATGTGCACAGCATATCACCAGCTGGCTAGTAGAACAGGGTTACTGTGTTGACATGTGCACAGAACATCAGCACCAGCCACAGTCCGAACCGGTATGCGTGCTTACCCCACCATCATTGCTTGCCCATTGTGCCACAGACAGGCGTGTTATGCATCTGTGTATGTACAGCTGGGAATGGGCCTGGCCTAGCGAGTATAGCTGTGTCAGTTCGTTGCGAACAACATGCTGAATGGGCTGTGTGGTATTGTGAGGTTAGTGCGTCATCGTGTATGGTCTGATGGATGATACCAGCAGTGCCCCGCTATGTGAACATCCTTCATCCCCAAAGCAAATGAATACCTAGGCTGTGCTCAACACCATGGTCACTTAATGGGAGGATGGTGCGCAATGCGGTGCACCTGCCGACATGGAGTGGTGACAGCAGGCACTGGATGTAGACATATGTGGTACCCATGTCAGGCGAAGGGGCACCAAATCCGTATTACACGGGATATCACCGTCGCGGGCACCTTACAGTACTGTGTTGAACAATATCGCTGCGCACATAGCACCTGTCAGGGGTAATGTGTATGCATGGATGTCGCGATGCCAGCATGCCGTACACACCACCATGCAGCATGCTGCCTACCTTGCAGAAGGACATTGTCCACGCCATGATGATGGACATGCGACATAATCCATATACTACCCATAAGACATGGCGCGTATGAAATGGACCAATACTTCCTCCCAATACTAGTATCCACAGAAGCGGGTTGCATCCCTGTGCCATGTATGTGATATACCCTGCCGTATACCATGCAGCCCTGTCCAGCAAGGCTGCGTATGCTGCCATCGCACTGATCATACATGAGATGCGATGGCCACATATACTACACTATCAACTGACCAGATCAGTAATGTGTGGCACTGATGCACCTTGTGGTGTCACGAAGTGCTGTGTGCCAGCGTGTGCTATTACAACGTCTTGGCGCACATGCTATGTATGACCATCCTGCTAATGTCATATGATTAGACATTGTCCCATGTGTATCACATGTGCAATACCAAAGGCGGCGAGCAGTGGCAGGTTATCCAACACCGTACAGTTGCTGAGTAGCAGATGTATATGGCGAAAACACATGCATGTACAGGTGTCCATGTGTGTATGTGTGCAGTGCCACCATTGGCGTCCATAACAGCTTCGCGTCTGTGATGCTATGTGACATATACACAGCATCCAGGTGAACAGTAGAACTGTGCACGCATCGGACCGCGATGCTGATTGGTATGAACAGATTGCCGAGCAGATTTTGTAATCACAGCAGGTTACCATCTACGTGGTGTAACGTTGGTGGTTGGTAGAATATGATATGATACCCACTGCGCCGTTGTGACAGGTGTGGCGGCAACATGTCAGCTGTGGTGTCATGAATCGGTCTCGATTACTGTACGTTAGCCGTTGCTGTCACTGTAATGTATGTTTGGCGGTATGCCAGTTTGTCAGTGTGAATGTGACCTGTCACCATCATTATATTATCTTACAGATAATGCCTGGTTGGCGACTGCTATTCAATGCTGGAGATGGTAAATAATACCGGTAGCCATGACAACTGACTTGCTGACTATGCATATTTCGCTGGCGTAGGTGTTGCGGCAGGACTGTAGCGGTGCGGCATGGTGGCAACAACTGCACCTACCAACGAATGCGTGACACTGCGGTTACTCGCCGGCACCGCGAAACAGCGTGCCGCGTCGCCAGAGAACAAGGTGAACCAGGTGGTGACCCTGTATACTCCGCACGGAGGAGCTCCTGGCCAGTCTGGGGACGCAGGAACAGCAATACGAAACACTAGCTGCCATGCGATGGGGTGGGGTGTCTCCCAACAATGAGCCTGGGCTGCCTGGTAAAGTCAGTCTTCGCATATGAGTATGATATCCACTGTGGTTATGGTATACTTCTTGCATCGTAAAGTAACAACACATTACCGGGTATGGGCACACAAACCACATACTACAGTATGCTGTTTATTATTGTAAAGGAAAGCGTGTACGCACCATATGCTATACGCCTGGGTACATGAAGAGTGCTGACGCGGAAGGTGTGAATTTTGTGGCTGTCATGCAGTCATGGATAATATTTATACTGCTGATATGGCCCTATACAGGTACCTCTGAAATTAAGCTGAACATGGGTCCGTCGCCAGGTGAGACTGTTATTGGTAACAGGCATGTTACAGTGTAGAGTTATTGCCATGTGGCCAGGTATAACATGCACACCTGGGTTTTGTTCCAGCCACGGTATACAGGTTGCACCACCAGACACACACATGCCACCCATGTGCAGTAGATACAACCGTTATTATACACTGGCATGAAACACAGTACCTGTCAGTGTGATATGCGTCAGCTATGCATACACGGTGGAGGTGTTCTACAATGGATGCATATGTAGTATGCATTGGAACACCATTGTACACGTACACAGTGAGCAGTGATCTGGGACAATGC
>NW_025051030.1:0-11935 GCF_019279795.1 Protopterus annectens
ACTCGATGAAGATCGGAGTAATACAAAATAAAATACTCTTTAGAAAATTAAATAAAAATGCTGATCAACACTGCTGAAAGTAAACTTTAATAAAACAGAGCATGTAAACTAATAGGTAAGTGCTTTCAGAGATGCTCAATCAGCTTCTTCAGACCATATGAAAACCACTAAAGGAAGAGCATTAAAAATCTAAAAAAGGTCCAATCACTAGAACACAATCAGCTGACTGTTCATTCATAAATGAATCAACAATCACTAGAACACAATCAGCTGACTGTTCATTCATAAATGAATCAACAATCACTAGAACACAATCAGCTGACTGTTCATTCATAAATGAATCAACCAGTCAAATGTTTGCTATGAGCCAGGCCCCCAAGAGTGTAGTTCAGTGATGTAGGGGGCGGGATTTCAACACTGGTTTCAAATAAATTGTCCCATTTAATCCTGCTGGACGGTATTGTGGGGGGATTGATAATCCATTCTGGGTGCCAAATAACATGGCCTTTGTTATACGATGCATAATCATCAAATGTTGTATTCTCTTGCTCAGTATAGCCAAGCACAAATAAATCTTGCATAGTGACAGTGAGCAATGGAATACATATTAGAGTAACATATGAAAATCAAAAGTATATAGCAAGTGATTGCTAGAGAAGAAGTGGTGCATAAAAAACAAGCCAGAGGACATCAGGTTAAGCAATTCAATAATCATCAGACCATACAATAACAACAGGCAGTGAAAGAAGCAAAGTACTGGTTACAGAGATGGGCAGCAGGGCAGAAGTGGGTCACAAGGGATGACAAGAGCAGTACTTGGAATTAATATAGGACTCTGATAATGGTACGAGTAGGGGAGGTGATGGTGACGACAGAATGTTTGTGAACACCAGAATGGCTGGAGTTATGAATAAGGAGGTATTAAGGGAAATGGAAGAGCTAATAAGAGAGAAGCTGAAGAGTTGAGATGATCTGGAGACTGACCAACAATTGGGTACAGTTAGTGGCAGCAGTATTCCAACTTTTTACTAGAGTATGGTGATGAAACGAGAACTTGGTCATTGAATGAAAACCTCAATCTACTGGTCAATCTATGTGCACATCCCAATCTATAGTCATGAGCTCTGGATACTGACCAAGGCAATTAGAGATCAAGGATGCCCAAAGCAGAAATGATTTTCCTTTCGAGGGAAGATCTCTGAGTACAGAAACTGCTTCTCTATATCAACTGGAGTCAGATGGGTTGTCTTTTGAACAACTTATAAGGAAGCTGGAGTGGCTCGTACAATAGGTATATCACACATGTTCCACTACTATGTGTTCTCAAGGTAGAATAAGAGAATCTTAGAGATTACTTATCTCAGTCTGCTGAAAATGTCTGGGCATATCACAAAAATAATCTGAGACTGTTGCTTTAGAAAGTACTGTCACCATAATTCTTAATGGAACAAATAATTTAAAAACCAAGTGTATGGATGGCTGGATGGATGGTATAAATCTGTATTCCATACAGAGTCTCAGTTTGTATTAATTCTAATCATTTTTTTCAGCATACTGTCACTTTTCTGCATTCTTATTTTTATGTATTAATAGACTAATTTGCAAACCCTTGTAGTATGGAAAAAATCAATAGTTTTTTTGATAACAATCATAATAAAATCAAGGCTATTCCATGATAGACCATCCATACCTAGGCATTAAACATCATCAGACTCAACCAACCTTTTCAAGGAAGGCAAACCCTATAAGTCTAAGAGTTTATTTTAGAGCACCCATCCATTTCTCTAAGCTATGTCTAAATGCCAAAGTGAAGTTGTATTGCTTGACATGAAAGGGGAGACTATCCCAGAGCAATAGAGGCTCTGACTAATTCACCTCTCTCAATTTAGTTTTGTTTATTGCCTAATGTTTATTTTGCTGGAGCCATTTGTAGGTATTACTATTATGTAGAATGGACCAGCCAAGAAAGAAGAGCAAAACATTCTGAACAACAATGAGGTGAGAGTTTTGGAAGCTGAAGAGTTCTTTTTTTTCTTAGACACAGCAGTATGATCAAGAGAGTCCAGGCATTCATACAGGTTAGCTGCAAAGAGGCAACAGGATGGCCTGAATTCTTGAAGAATCCATTCACAGGAAAGGGGAGTATCAGTTGCAAAACAGAAAATACTCAATGTTCAGGAGAAGACCACAGCCAGAACAGCAGTGATAGACTCAAGGAATTTACCTGAAATGCCCTTTCAACAACAGAAAAAAATATTTTTGTTACAATTCACAGAGGAGGAAACTCCAACAACCAAAATCAGAGATGGAGATAACACCTCTACATAAAGAGATGATGAATGTTTGAAATGTTTGCTTTTTAAGGCAATTTTCTTAGAAAAAGAAACATTATCTGAGAAAGAAAATTGTCCTACTATAGAAGGGACTGTCCTATCCAGCTGAAGGGCTATGGTGATAGACACTTTAATTTCATTAAAACTGTGCTACAGTTGAATTTGAAAGTTCTCACTACAAGAGGAGAACTGAAAACAAAAGAACAATAATCTTGCAGTTTCATGGTAATTCTGTCTTGCACTCTTCTGTTGCCACATTAGAGGCAGTATGTCAAAGAGTACTAAGACATCAACTTGCAGAGAAAAAATAATTTCATTTAAATCATTTTGAAAAAGACATTTTGAATAAATGTTTGGTGGATCATATCCGGCATGAAAAAGACATTTTGAATAAATGTATGGTGGATCACACTAGGCATTTTATGAAAGCTGATAATGATTCTCTATTAGCAAGGGATCCCGCAGGATTTTTTGCAGGGGTGTGCAAACCCAGAGCCCCACCATGCAGCCCCCCCACACACACACACACACGCAGCCATCCCAGTGTTCCATTATTGGCTATTTCTTCCTAGCTGCCGTAAACACTGTTCAAAACTCTCAGTATGCATACTGGTTTATACTTTACTTCTACAATGACTAAAGATATTTGGATTTAATTTACAGCTTTTGTTTCAAATTTTATAGCACAAACACTGAGACATTTGCTAAAAAAAGCAATAGTCTTACAATAAAAACAGTCTTAATATTAAAACTTCTCTCCCTTTGAAGCTCACATTTACTGAAACAGCACTGAAACCCACATTCAAAGAGAATGCATCTGGTCAGTGGCGGGTTAAGTTTATACTTTTAGGCTGTTTTCATATCATAGGACCAATTGCACACATTTTTAGGACCATACAAAAGTACTGTGATTCACCTTCCTGATTGTATTAATTATAATATATAATAATTGAATTATATACCTTGTGAAATACAGCACCACTTGTTAGAGTGTGTTTTAAATTTATATCCCCGGATTTACTAATCTTCCATGTAAGACTATATTAGTCTTACACGGAAGTGCCAGTCTAAGAGTATGATGGCAGCGCGCCATGCATATTAATGAGGGCGCACTGCCTCAACTGTAAAGCTTACACGGAGGGTCGTGTCGGGCTGCCGAGCAGTCCAAAAATCCATGCCCCTGCAATGAAAAAATGCAGCAATTTCGAGTTACATGAGCGAGTCCACTCACATGTGCACAATGTAACATTACACTCCCCCATATGTTAAAGAACTGACAAAATTAAAAATAAAAAGATTTTTTTTATTTATTTTTTTTTCATCCGATATAGCTGCCCGTATTTGCGCGTGTTTGCATAGGTTTGCCCATTGCTTAGCTTCAGTTAGCAGCTTAGACACCAGAAGAGGATAATAAGAAAAATACATGCAAAGTAAGCAAAATAGCGATAGCGTAGTGGTTAGAGCCTTCACACAAAGAGGAGGCATTCCCGGAATGAGTCCCACTACTACACGTTCCATTTTCTGTTGGAAATCTGTATACAAAAATATTTCCTGACATTTTTTTTATATATAAGTTTTGTAAAAAGCATTGAAATGTTAAATGTAGTAGTGAACAAATTTTATATATATATATATATATATATATATATATATATATATATATATATATATATATATATGAAGCTGAAATGGTTATGCATTCTGAGGCATGAGTACCCTATTTTAAGCAATATAAAGCACTGCTAAGCACATTTTACCAGTATTGAGCATATTTAAAACCAATTGCACGTAGCTGGGCACCGCGTTAACCAGCGCAATGTCTTTGTGCGTAGCTGCACACCGTGCTAACCAGTGCAACCACAATGTATTTGCGCTTAGCTCCGCACCGCGCTAACCAGCACAACATAGGGCAACATCGAGCAACGTCAGGCAATGTCGAGCAACGTCGAGCAACATTGGGTAAAGTCAGGCAAAGTTGAGCAAAGTCGGTTAAACACGGACACACCTCCTTTACTGTACCTTAACCAGTCAGGTCTGCCCAGTAGGAAAATAAAAAGAAGTGACAGGGCTCAAACTCAGGATACTGTGCACTATAGTCACAGTACTTAACCACTAAGCCATGACAGCATTTCAGAAACATGCACTTTCAACAGACACATATCTATCAAAGGAATTTTAAACATTGCCAACATCAGCTAAGCAGGCGTGCCTACAGCTGAATTTTTCCAAAAGTGGCTATTCACAAATAAGTGTGGGAAATGAGGCATATTTAAGCTCCACAGGTGGGAATGCTTGCTATAACTGGTTGTAGCTTCCTTCTGCAGTCAGCATGGCTGGTGTTTGAGAAGGCACTCAATTTAGAGCACAACGCTGGGTCATTGAGGAGTCCAAAGTAATGGTTTGGCTCCTTGTCCACAATCATGAGGAAAGACTCCCACAGGGCAAGTACCAGGGTACCCAATATAAAACGGAGGCCTGGAACAGTCTTGCCTGTGATCTCACCAGTGCCACTGGTGTTCCTCGGACTGGTGAGCAGGTCAGGCACCATTATTCTGACCTGAAGCAACATAGGGAGGGTCAGTTGGACCAGTGGATCCAGGAATCCCGTGCGACGCCTAATGCCCCAGTACTGAGTAAGTAGCCATTGCATTAAGTAGTTATGAATTGCTACGCTTGTCTATACTATGGATAGGTATGTCTCAATATCACTGCATTTACTTCACAGCTGCAGTGCACACATGTTCACAGGACACATTAAATGTTATTTAATTGGCATTACAACATACTTTGTTGTCCTCACCCCTCTCTCAGGGGTTGAAGGTTTCATATCTACCTCCAAATTTATTGCATATGCACAGCTGTTGCTTTTGAAGAAATGGTCAGGTATGGACCTTCCCTACACCCGTCCTGCACATCCCAAGCTTTTTTCCATACTGGCTTTCCCTCCTTTGTGCCCCTTTTTCACCACTTTCCTATCTCCCCAGTTTTCTTTTCTATAAAAGAAATGAACACGGGGTTAGCGGGAGTAAGCACTATTAAGCAGTAGTTAGTGGGTTTGAGCGGGTTTGCGCTTGGCTAAGAAATGCGCAGCATTGCACAAACCTGCACAAACCCACTTAAAAGTGCCCTAGTCACTCTGTACGTGAGGGCCCTTGTTCTGCTCAGGAGCAAAATAAAACACCGCTGTAAGTCTCGAACCCCGGACCTTGCACACACTACACAACATGAAGTACCACTAAGCCATGGTAGATATACATCAAGTTGGTTCTTAAATAATTATATCATGCATCAGAATGAGTGAATGTAAAGGAAAATAGGAATACCATACCACACAACTTGTTCTGTGGATGTTGACCAACAGTTGTTGTGGGATTACATTACATGACTGTGATAAGAGAAGCAGCCATTCTAGCAGGAAATAATGTTACACCATCACTTTACAACCCCACACAGTATCACAGCAGGACAAACACTGGCATATCTGTTTAGGGCAGAGGCCATACCTCTCAACTGTCCCTAATTTTCAGGGATGTCCCTGATTTTAACACAAATTTTAGCTCTGTCCCTCTGAATCCCTCCAAAAACTACTGACTTTGGCCAGAAAAGTGGTGAATTACACTTAATGAATAATGACAATAATTAAGAGTTAGACACTTCTTTTACTTCAGAAAAGGTGTATTAATTCATATGCTCTGATTCTCTCAATGTCTCAACTTAATTCCCCTAACATTTTAAAGGTGTCCCTGACTTTTTCTTGAGTTTTCCCTGAGTCTGTTCAAATATGTTCCTGATTGGTTGAGAGGTCCGGCAGAGGCAGAAACACAGAGGCATATCAGCCTTTCTGCTGTTACATACTGTGCAAATAGCTTTGGAAGGAGTTTCGGAAGCATACCCTTATGTAGGAATACAACACTGAAATACAAATTGATGTAGCAATATACTGGTAGCAACCAACTGTAAGAATGCCATTGCTCTATTGCTGAAAAGACCTGTGCAGTGCACAGACAAAAAATAACAGGCTATTCTCTGGCTATCATGTGGATAGGTCCACAGTTGGGAGTTACGCAGACAGACTACTTGCCTTGATAAACTAATATGTACACAGCAACCTGTAAGTCCAGCAAGATAAAATCCACACAATACTACTTACGCTGTCTGTACTTCTGCAACCCTACCCAAATGTAGAATATACCTGTGTGTGCAGGGTCTACCAAGGATGTAGTAAGCATATTCATAGTACTGAAATGTGTCCAGTTTTTCTGAGCAGCTTGTGCTAATGTCAACACTAAAAAAGCACAAACTGTTTAAAACTGAGTAAATGAATATTCACAGTATAGCAGTTCACAAACAATTCTTGTGCCAAAGGAATACATAGGTTCATAGGTTCATACTAGGCTATCTGCCCTGGGGCAATTATAAGCCTAGCCCAATTCTGTATGGCTTACGCCACCCCTTGATTTGAGTATACTGTGCCCTTTTTAAGGTTTAGTTTACTGTGCCGCTGTCTAATAGTGACACGGGAGTAATCCCTGGGACAAACCTACGATCCCCCATCCACTTATCGAGATTCTTCTTGAAGAGATTCAGTGAGGTGCTCTGCCTCACATGAACTGGAATTCTATTCCAGAGCGAAGGGAGCCTCTGGGTTATGAACCTGTCCCTCCAGCAAGTTCTATTTATTTCTGTGCTGAGGTTCAAGTCTCTCGAGCGTGTGGCTCTAAGGGATTTAGATTTACCGAGGTGGAGCATGTCCATTAATTCTGGATTTGACATAGCTTTGTATGTCAGGCATAGATCGCCTCGAGGTAGGCGGCATGCAACTGAGTAAAGCTGGAGTTTTTTTAACCGAGCAGCATATGGCATCTGTTTGAGACCCTTGATCCTCTTGGTGAGATACTTTTGGGGTCTTTCTAATTGCTGCAGGTGTCGGGTAAGGTACATCCCAAAAGGGGCATTGTATTCTATGATGGGCATGATGAGGGATGAATAAAGGGGCATGATTACCTCTCTTGATCTAGATGTAAAACCCTTCATGATGAGGTGGGCTATGTAGAAGGTCTTTCTATCCACTTTGGCAATGTGGTTTTCAAAGGAGAGATTGCTATCAACTTGGGTCCCCAGGTCCCTAATAACTTTCTCTGTACTTAATGGGTTTCCGCCTATGTGGTAATTTGTGGGCACATTGTTTTTGCCAAAGGGTATGACTATACATTTTTTGGCATTTAGCTTTAAACCATGGCGCTGGCACCAGTTATCTGTCTCTGTGAGACCTTTTTGAAGGATGTTTGTGTCAGCTGGAGAGTTGATTATGGCGCCCAGTTTGCAGTCGTCTGCGAACTTGGTGAGCCATAGTCCTCCCACGTTTGCCTGTACCTCGGAAAAGTATATACCGAACAAGAGTGGTCCCAGGCCACTTGTGACCGGTTTCGAGTCTGACATGGCTCCAGCAACTCTCACTCTGTGGGTTCTGTCTTTGAGCCAGTTTGCGACCCATCTTGTGACATAGGGGTTTATATTTAAGCTGGATAGCTTATCTATGATGCCTGAGTGGGGTACTGTGTCAAATGCCTTTGCAAGGTCCAGATAGGCTGTGTGGACTACCTTCCCTTCATCTATGGCTTTGGTGACTGTTTCAAAGAAGTCAACCAGGTTCAAAAGGCAGGATCTGCCCTTGACAAAGCTGAACTGGGTAGGATCTGGTGTCTGTAGGTCCGCAATGTCTTTGTTTATGAGCTCCATGATGATCCTCTCCATAGCCTTGCAGACTAAGCTAGTCAGGCTTATGGGGCGATAGTTTCCAGGGTCCGTAGAGGCTCCACCTTTGTGGAGTGGGACCACTGTTGCTGTACGCCATTCTGTGGGCACATATCCTGTAGTGAGGCTGAGATTGTATAGCTGTTTTATTTGAGGGATTAGTTCCTCTTGTAGTTCATGTAGGACACAACCTGGGATGCCATCTGGTCCCATGGAAGCAGTGTTTTTTGCTTTGGAGAGGGCAGCCTTCACCTGAGCATCTGAGATGTTTGGGAGGCAGCCCTCTGCTGGGATATATACTTGCTCTTTTGGGGGGGGGGTGGAGAAGTTTGCACTGAACCTGTCTGCCAGGATATTGGCGATGTCTGTGGGTTCAGTGTATTTTTTGTCATTTAGAATCAACTCAGAACAAGTCTGTGAGTTGCATCCCAGGTTTCTAACATAACTGAAAAAAGCCTTATGATTGTCTTTGGTGTCCTGTGCAATTTTTCTCTCAAAGCTGGCCTTGGAGGATTTTATGAGGGATCGTAATTTTATGCTAGTACTGATCAGAGATGCCTTCCCTATTAGGGATTTTGCTCTATCATGTAGTAGCTTCCTCCTTCTGTTGTACAGTTTATTTATGGCAGGGGTCCACCAGACTGGACGCCTGCCTTTGGATGATTGGGTCTTGGTTTTGTTTGGGATAGCATGATCCATGCATTCCTGGAGATGTCCGTAGAATGCATTTATATAGGATTCTGCAGTTTGGGCTGTAGTTTCCACTGGCCCTGGGGCCTTGAAGGATTCCACTTCAGTTTTGAGAAGTGAGAAGTTCACTTTTGAGAAGTTTTTCACTGTGGTTTTCGGCTGGGGGTGGGGTGGACATCCAGTGAAATTAATTTATGGTCTGATATTACCAATGAGGGATATACTTCTGGTGTGGAGCATAGAGTCCCCATGTTGGTAATGATCAGGTCTAGTATGTTGTCCCCTCTTGTGGGAGTGGTGACTAGTTGTTCCATAGCATTTGAGTTTATAATTTCCAGGAATCTTTGGGCTAAGGTGCTGGGGCTTGAGTAGTGCTTCGAGTCAATGTTTGGGTAGTTGAAGTCACCCAATATAATGGTGTTCAGAGAGATCTTCATGTTCTTCAATGTTTTCAGGAAAGCCAAATGGGATTCCTGACTTTGAGAGGGTGGTCTGTAGGATGCTATAAACTGAAAAGCAGTCTTGCCCACTGTTAGTTGCACATGGATGGTCTCTGATACTTCATGCAATGCCACTAACCTGGAGGTGTGGATATCCTTGATAAATATGGAAACTCCCCCTCCTTTTGTGGTTCGGTCCGGGTTTTGGGGCCGAAAAGCATGATATGAGGTATAGCCTGGTAGTGCTGGGGTGCTCTCTGGAGCCTTGAACCAGGTTTCTGTCACTGCACAGATATCGATGTTCTCCATACTGAGGAGAGCTTTGAGTGCTGCATCTTGAGGTTAAGACTTCTGGCGTTTAGCAGCATTACCCTTAGTTTCTTGTTCCTTGTGCTGTCTATGGGGTGGGTTTGACTTTTGAGCCTTGCCTCAAAAGGCACTATGGGGTGGCAAGAGCCTTTGCCAATATCCGAAAGCCCAGTGGTGACAGGTGCAAGGTCCAGCGAAGCAACGTGGCTTGTTGAGCATGTCATCCCAGGCTGACAGACACTGGATCCCCTTTGAATGACACCAAAATTTTAGCCAATTGTTAAAATTGATCATTTTGTCTTTGTACTGTGGCATCATTCTAGGTGAGGGTAAGATGCTGCTCAAGGTCAGGGTCATACCAGCCTGGGCTACATGATCAGAGAGCTCCTCTATGTCTCTTTTCATGTAGTCCAGGGAGGTACGTCTCAGGTCATTCACACCAGCATGTACAATGACTGAGTCATATTTGTATTTGCTTTGGAGTGACCTGAGTGCTTGCGTTATGTGTTGGATCCTAGCACCCGACATCTTAATAACTAGCTTTGTATGGCAGTTAATTGTAACAATTGAAAAGAAAGTACATCTTTCCATGTATCCTGGGGTAGCATTCTGAGGGGTGAGTACATTTCTACACTGACAAGTGGGTACTGGAAGCAGAAACATTAGGTCTGAATAAAAAATGTAAATATCTGGCTACACCCCTGGCTTCTGATATAAGAACTATACCAACCTTCTGTCTTAAACAATGATAGCCACAGCAAACAAAGGTGGTCTCCATCTTGGAAAGCTGAAAGGGCCACACCTACATGAATCAGAAATTTATAGTACTGGGTTGCTTTGACAGTGATCAATGCAATTACTACACAGCAGGCTGCATGCAATTAGCAACTGGTGACCACTAATTGGTGCAGAGGCCATCACATGCTCATGTGCAAATTCCTAAAAAAGCAGGCTGCAATCTCTGCCAACAAACTCAATAACTATTGCAGAGACTGACAGAGAGAGAGAGACAGAGAGAGAGAAACAGAGAAAAGGAAAAATAAATATTACCAAATCATACAAAGGAAAGGTATGTGACACATATGTATTTATTGTCATGTAGTAGATGTTACTGAATAGTCTACATAATGTGAACCATTCATATGTGGCAGCCGTACTTCTTTATGCACAGATGGTCTGCTTAGCTACTGCTATGGACAATACTGTGTGTACTGTGGGCAGTGGGACATACCTGTGAAATGTATAGCTCAGCATTAAATGTCAAAGATCTGATCCATGTTATCTGTGTTCTGTACAGTAGTGTGGCCAATGGCTGTTGAGGGGGATTAGCGCTAACATGATATAAACATGGGTGTGACAGAACAACACATGCATGATAGTCATATTAAAGTGTAGCTTAGCATTGGCAAGTGCTGTAGCTGTCTAGTATGCTTATCTAGTGTCTGTTGCCATATATACCCCCTAATGTTAGTGTGTGTTCATATGTGACACCTGTTTGTGTTGCAGCAAGGCCCAACAGTTCAGCTGTGAGGTCCAGGGACTTACAACAGTGCGGACCTTGTGTGTGTATGCCACACACATACGGAGAAATATATATGTGTCATATATATTCACATCTGTATATGTGCATAGAGCAGGGGACATATTGCAACTGTTTGTAAAGGGGGAGATATATATGTTGGTGAAGGTTAGTATGTGCATATTTGTATGTAGGTTTTAGTGTGTGACAAACAAGACAGCATATAGTGCTGGTATATGACATGTGATGGTTAAACACTGTGGGTGGTTTGTTCAGTTTGCATTGTTGAAGCCAGTAAGGTCTGCTAAAGCTACCTGGGCTGTGAACACCTTCAATGCATTTATCCCATGACTGTGCAATTTTATTACATTACTGTACACCTTACATCCTTTCTATAATTGATATTCTCACTACGAAAGGTGAAATGTATATGCGCCTACATATATATGTATATGTAGACAAATGGATGTGTATATGTGTGCGTGTGTGTGTGTGTGTGTGTGTGTGTGTATATATATATATATATATATATATATATGTATATATATATATATATTTATATATACTCATACACACCTACATCTACTTGTTGCAATAGATTCTCTGTACTGTTGACTGACTGTGATGGTCAATATGTTTGTGAATACGTCAAAGATATGTATCTGTGGGATAGCTTAGTGGGAATCTGTTTATGTCACAGTATTATGGGTCCTTGCTTTGATCCTAGCAAAAGGTGTGTATTCTGTTGCTACGCAGAACAAGAGCTATTGCATACATTGTGATTAAGTCCTTGGTTTTAACTAGGGTGTGTCATTGGAGACTAAAGCACTACATCTATGATAATTTATTGGTACCGATGTTGAATGCAAATCCTGTGGGTACTGTAGCAC
>NW_025051031.1:0-11433 GCF_019279795.1 Protopterus annectens
GCCAAACCCCTTTTTTCCAAAAAATTGTCCCCGGGAAAATTTAAAGGCCAGTGGGGTTTGGGGGTTTAAAAAATTACGGGCACGGGTGTAGTTTTTCCCAATACCCGGAAAAAGGCAACTTTTAAAAGCACCTTGTCAGGGGTTAAGTGTATGCATGGGTGTGATACCTGCATGCACCAGACACCCCCCCAAAGCAGCTACCCTTTTGCATAAGGCCAGTGTCCACACCATGGTGATAGACATGTGTAATGTCCATATACACATAGAATGACAATGGAATGGACAGCCACCCTGCCAATATCATTCCCCCCAGGTGGATCACATCCCAGTGCCATGTATGTGGCATACCCCCATACCATGCAGCCCTGCCCAGCAAGGCTGCAGGGCTATCACAGTCCCACAGGGTGATGGACAAAAGGCACTGTCACTATCAACCATACACGGGTAATTGGTGATGCACCCTGTGGTGTTACAGGTGCTGTGTGCTGCTGTGGACAATGGGGTGTTTTGCTATGCATGACCTTCCTGCTAATGTGGCATGGTTAAAAATTGTCCCATGTGTATCACATGTGCAACACAGGTGAGCTGGAAGTTGTCCAAAAATACAGTGCTGTGTGGATGTACATGGCACAACACATGCATGTGCAGGTGTCCATGTGTATGTGTCAGTGCCACTGCTGATGTTCAAAATGGCCACATATGTGTATTGACATATAACAGCATCCAGGTGAACAGTAGAACTGCACATGGGGACCTGTGCCAACTGATATGGACACAGGTGAGACAGGTACACATGTCCACAGCAGGCTAACATCAACATGGTGCGTGTACAGTGTGATGTGGTGACACACAGATATGATATGACACCCACTGCTCAATGGTGTGACGGCAACACATTGGCTGTGTCACTGACATGATGCCTTGCAGAGATTACTGTGCAGATGTTGTACATGTCATAGCAATGTATTCCCAGCAGTATGCCAGAACAGCAGTGTAAATGTGACCTGCCACCATCATTATGTCTTACAGATAATGCCACGTTCCTGGCTGCCTGCCTTTAGCCGACAAGAAGATGAGGTAATCATACCATTGTTACACGACAATTATGACATCTTATTTAGCCATGTGCCACTGCAGGCACAACGTGAGGAGATGTGGCAGGATATGCGCAGGAGGGTGAACAGCCTGGGCGGCCACAACCGCACATATCAACAGATCCGCAGGCACTGCACAGACCTAATCCGGCATGCGAGACAGCGTGCTGCTGCAATCGCCAGACAACAAGGTGGGACAGGTGGTGGGCCACAAACCCAGCCCCCACTCACAGCCACGGAGGAGCTCCTGGCCAGTCTGGGGACACCCATGGAACAACACGCTGAAACCCTCGCGTCCATCGTGGAGGTGGGTGTCTCCCAACCAATGAGCTCGGAGCTGCCTGGTAAGTCAGTGTTGCATGTTTGTATGATAAGCGACGTAGGAGTGGGTGTCGTAGTACAACACATAATATAGCAACACATGCCAGGTATATGGCCACACAAGATGCATACTACAGTATGCTATGTTGTGTTAGCAGACATGTGCATAGCACATGCTAACACACAGGTGCATGATGTGACATGCACAGTGCTCACTGTAGTGATAGTAATGGATAATGTGTATACCTTTGTGTCATCCCTATACAGGTCGTCTGGCGTGTCGCAAAGACAAGGGTCTGTTGCAGGTAAGTCTGTTGCTAGTAAAGGCATGATATGGTGTATTGATATTCCACATGTGTCCAGGTATGACATGCACACCTGGGTGTGCCCCAGTCACGATATACAGGTTGCACCACCCGACACACACCACCCATGTACAGTAGATACAACCATTAGTATAGAGTGGCATGACACCACATAACCTATTGGTGTGATATGTGCAGTCAGCTATGCATACAATGGTGTAGGTGTTCCACAATGGCTGCATGTGTAGTATGCATTGGTATGCCTCTGCAGTATGCACACAGTACCACATAGTGAGCCGTGATCTGGCCAGAGCACAGGTGTTACTACTGTGACCTATGCCCGTGCATTGGGTGCACACGTTGTGACATGGCACATGACATGTCCCATGCAGGATGTCTGTCTGCAACATTGTCACACCATGACATGACCCATGCGACATAGCAGACATCCACAATGTCTGCATAGCTGTATGGAATGTGACACCTCAGACTAGTAGGGTTGTATGTCACATGGGCCACCACAGGGCTGTGTGCACGATGTCCATCACACACAATTGTCGATGACCCAGACAAACAAGGCCATGGGTGATACCTACAGGCATGTTGCCACACAGTACATCCGCAGTGGGTAGTCACCGTTGCACCCTGTCCACACATAGTGGGCTCATCACTGTAGTGGACCCCCTGGACATCCGATGTGGTACACCAGTGTAATGGAATGCCTGTCTGCAGCCACTAGAGGTGCCACCAATGTCCACCATATACGTGCTGCTGAGCAGCTGAACTGACTTCCACACATGGCAATGTAATGCGTCCAGGTCATGCATCGCACAGTAACATACCTGTGTCCTGCTACCATGCAGTGGCACAGTGCCCGTACTCCACACTGTACAGTTATGTACACAGCTCACACCAACCACACCTGCACAGACATGCATTGTCTCTGTAGACTGTACACGTAACACTGCACTGTGACATCCGTTGTGATGTGGTGCATGTGGTGGGACACCATCGTCACATGTCCACATGATACCGCACATGTTTGCCATGTACATGACATAGTGACAGCAGCCATGTGTACTGTTAACTCCCCCTGGCCACACGGTGTATCACGGTGATGCATGCAAACTACCATGAATGTGTGTACGCATGCCTCCAAAAGACACCTGCCTGTTGTCGTGTGCACTCCAGGGCAGTATGCATACTGCCACTATTAATGTCTGGGCTGCATTCACTGGGCTGTGGTGTGGGAATGCTGCATGCCACCTGCAATATCACATGCATGATGTGTCTGCATGTGTGTCTGTCCTGTGTTGGGCAGTGTGTGTGTGTCCGCATTTTTGTGTGTGAGTGTGTGTGTGTGTCAGTGTGTGTGTGTCCGCATGTGTGTGTGTGTGTGTGTGTCTGCATGTATGTAATGTAACTTACGGTATGTCTTTGTATTGACAGGTGCTGTAGGTGCATTCCCCTCCTGCGGTCCATCTGATGCTAGTGTCCCCACAGATACTAGTGGTGATGACCATGTGCATGAGGCACAGGCAGGGTCATCACAGGCAGACACTGTGCCATTGGAGAACATCACACTTACATCCCCTTCATCCATGCACACGGTTCAGATGCCGACACATACCCCAACACCATTGCCCATAGATGACGGACAGTCAGCGTCTGTTGGCACCGAGCAGGAATGTGTGGTGGCTGCAGAAGGTGTGGGTACACACGACATTGCCAGTGTAATGACTGGTGGAGTGCCACACAGGCATGTGGCAGGTGCTGCTCGTAGGAGGAGCACTGCTACACATACACCTGCCGTACAGGGTGCAGCAGCTGGTATAACCAGATGCATGTTCCAGACTGTAATGGCGGCGCAGGCACGTGCTGAACGGCAGAACCAGGAAGGGCAGAGGCTGCAGAGGTCCGCAATCCGTTCCTTAAATGAGAACATCCAGTCATTGGCAAATGCCCAACAGCATCTTGCTGATGTTCTGGATAGGCGATTTGGTGAGATGGCTGGGATCCTCAACCGAGGCATGGCCATCTGCGAGCGTGAGCTGTCTGTGCTGGAACACCTGGTAGGGGTGATGCATAGGGACGGGGTGGGCCAGCAACACCACCAAGTCAGGTCAGCGTGGGGTGCCACCTCCATGCCCACCACACAGTGCTGGTAGCAGCAGCAGTGCAGCTGCTACGCCAACCAGACCAGGACACAGCAGGCCACGTGGGCGTGGCCCTGGAGCGTGGACACGTTTCCAGCGGACATTTTCATCGGAGAGTGGACGTGTACCTCCCCCCGGTAGTGCCTGCGACCCCAGGCAGGCGGGGGTCACGGCCAGGCGGACACAGTGAGCCTTACCACCTGCCCTGTACAGTCTGGGGCTGCCAAGTATCCCCCCTGTAGGCATCACAGATGACTCAACTGTGTACACATACCCACACACAGCAAACACAACTGTAGGGCTCCACCACATCCACATGCATTCTGCACAGTCATGCCCAGTAAATGCACAGGCCCTTACACACACATGATGTCATCCATTGGTACAGCCTATGCCTGTGGCACACATATCACCCTGTGCATATGATGAAGTCTCTGCCACAGAACCGTGAGCTACACCATCGGTGCATGGTTATGCAAACATATTCTGATGCACAGGGTGGACAAGATAGTGAGAGGTGTATGTGATACCTGTGTCTGCATAGTATGTGATGTGTATGTTGTGGTGGTGTGTATGGCAGGTGACAGGTGCGTATGTGATGTGGGTTGTGCACTGACATCATGCAGCAGACATACCATGTAGTGCAGGTGCAGCATTCATTGTTCTGTGTACACAGTATGCGTGGTGGTTACATGTGTAGCACCATGTTGGTTCAGTTAACCCGTATGCCACTTATGGTGTACTTGCATGTCCCCTACTGGGAGCACTGTTATCAGTTCCCCAGGTGTAGTCTGGGGTACCCACAGGCACATCTGGCAATATCAGCATAGCACAGGTACCCACAACTGGCATGGACACCTACATAGGTACATAGGCGCACATGTACATACCAGGCTATGTGCCCTATGGCATGTGTAAACCTAGCAAGACTGTGTGTGGCTGATAACACCCCTTAGGATGAGGGTACCACATCCATCAGTCTCCTGTCCCCTGTCCAGCACTGACACACAGATGATGCCTGGTGCATACTTACGTTCACAAAACCACACGTAATGGGTACTCCTGCACAAAGGCAGTCAGGGCCTTTGCTTCACATGGGCTGGCAATCCTCTCCGTGTTGTAGGGGGTCTCTGGCCGTTGACCCTGTTCCCCCAGCACGTCCTAGTCATCTTTGTGGTGAGGTGTGTAAGTTGCTTCTGTGGCCGTGTTTGGCAGGAGCCTAGGAGGTGGAACTTGTCCATGTCACCCAGGTTGGACATGGCCGTGTATGTCAGGCACAGATCACCACAGAGCAGACGTGCTGGGAAGGTATACAGCCGGAGTCCCCTTGGTCGGGCAGTGTGTGACACATGTCCCAGCACCTTTATCCCCCTGTGAAACATTTGTGTTCCTTCCGAGTGCTGCAGGTGTCAGGTTAGGTACAGCCCACATGTGCCATTGTACACAATCATTGCTGTGGTGTGTGATGTGTACAGGGGTACAATGAACACCCGTGATGTGGATGTGATTCCTTCCAGACCAGGTGGCCACAGTGGAATGTCATCCCACCCACATTGGCATTGTGTGTGTTGACAGAGGTTACTGACAGGTGTGGTACCCATATCCATGAACACGTCCACCATGTTGAATGGATTACCACCTACATGTTACGTTGGGGCAAACATGTCCTTCACACTGGGTAGGTCTGCACCTTCTCTGGCATGTAGCAGCAGGCCATGGCTCTCGCACCAGTTATCCATGTGTATGACGCCCTAGGCGGATGTCTGTGTCAGATGGGGTGTTGGGTATGGTGTCCATTGTGCAGTCATCTGCATACCTTGTCTGCCACAATCCCCCTATGTTGGCATGCACATTGTTAGGTCGAATGCCGAATGGCAGGGGCCCAGGACTGAGCCCTGTGGCCCTCCACACGAGATCAGCATTTAGTCTGACACAGCACCAGGAACACAAACCCTGTGTGGTGTGACCTCCAACCATTCTGAGAACCATCGTGTGACTTATGTCCCCACATGTATGCTGGCGAGCCTTTCCATGAGACCCACGTGGAGTGCGTTCTGAATGCTACCACCAGGTCATGGTAGTGTGCAAACTGACCTACCCCCATTAATGGCCTTGGTGACTGCTCCAGACAGGACGAGCAGGTTTGGGAGGCAGGATCTGCCCTTGACTAAGTTGTTGTGGGTATGTTCCGGTATTGGCTGTACACCACTGTTTGTATTCATGGGCACCTGTATGGACCTCCCTGCAGCTTTGCAGACAAGGCTTGTCAAGCTGATAGGGCAGTAATGTCTGCAGTCCATAAGAGCACTACCCTGGCATAGTGGGACCACAGATGCCATATGCCATCCAGCGGGGACCTAGCCCGTAGTAAGGCTAACATCAGACAGTGGCCTTATATGTGGGGTGAGGGCCTCAATGAGGTTGGGTAGCACACAGCCAGGGACACCATCGGGGCCCATTGGTGCTGTGTTAACCACCTAACAGATATCAGATCACTCCAGGGCATATGAGATGTTTTTGAGGCTAGACTCTGGTGGGATGGATATGTCCCCTCTTGGGGTGGGGGGTGGATGTATGCATGGAACATGTCCGCTGGTTTGTTGACAATGTCTGTGGGTGCAGTGACCGTTGTACCATTCTGGATCATTACCGGCCATGTCTGGCCTCCACCCAAGTCCCTACCACAGTAGAGGAAGGCCCTATGGGTGTCTCATGTGACCTCTACAGTATCACGACCACAAGCAGCCTTGGATGATTGTGTGTGTGGGCGTATGTCGAGGCTGCTATGAATGGGTGAAGGCTTCCGTGGTACTGATATTGCTCTGTCATGTATTAGCTCCAACTGTTGATGTACAGTTTGTCAGTGGCTGTGGTCCACCAGACCATGTGCCTACCTGTGGTGGACAAGGTCCTGATGTTATCATGATCGCTTGATGCAGACATCCCTGTGTGTGCTCAGAGAAGGCATTCGTAAGTGAGTTGGCAGTGGCCTGTGTTCACCACTGGCATGGTGGACTTGTAGGGTACCACAGTGGTCTATGATGTGTGGTTTGCTGTGGAGAGGTCCTCACTTAGGTCTCCCATGCCAGGGTTGGGTGCGGGACGTGGATTATGAGGGGATGCACTATATGGTCTGAGGTCAGCGTTGAGGGATGTACATCCTGTGTGGAGCATTCCTCCCATGTGTGATGGGCAGAACTGGTATCGTCCCCTAGTGGTATGGTTCATGGCTGTTTCACAGCAGTCACGTGTATGAACACCGGGACCTGTGGCGTAGGGTGTTGTGTCATGGGTAATGTTCCCAGTCTATGTATGGGTGCTTGATGTCACCCAAATGTGCTGTTGTGAGAGCATGCACACTCACCAGTGTCCTCAGGACGGCTGTGCAGGTATCCTGGGTTTGGGAGGGTGGTCTGTAGCATGCAACAAACCTGTAGGGCAGTCCTACCCATGGTTAATTGCACCTGGATATTCCGCTGCAACGGCCACGCTGTGGCATGGCGGGTTGCTGTTGTGGCTGGCACACGACGGTCCACAGTCTGCCACCCATGCTTTTGCTCCATGTGGATGCATGTGTGCTCTGTGCCGAATCCAAGTGTCTGAGCATGCCCAGTAAGCAGCTGTGTAGATGGACACACAGGACAGTGCACACCACGCCCGAATGCAGTAATACCCCGGGTGCATGCCTGTATCCCCCGTCGCAATGGCCACATCAGTGCCATGGCCGCGTTGATGTTGTGTGGCTGGACACACACAACGGTCCACATTCTGCCACCCATGCTGTTGCTCCATTTGGATGCATGTCTGCTGTGTGCCGAGTCTAAGTGTCTGAGCATGCCCAGTAAGCAGCTGTGTAGATAGATACACAGACAGTGCACACCGCACCAGCGTGATACCCGTGAGCATGTCAGTCACCCTTTGCAACCGCAGGTGTGGAGGCATGGCCAGTACACGCGGGTACACGACAGTCGCCACCATGTCTGCAACTGGGCGTGTAGCCATGGCCAATGGCATCCTGTATAGCCATGGTGACCATCTGACACATATGTGGCTGTCATGCCAGCTGCCTACATCCTGCCGCAGGATGCCCTCTCATAGGGTAAAGTGTCATGTGGTGCATCCCGATTCCTGTCGTGATGTACTGATCAGTAGTTATTTGGTATTCCCGACTGCAGCACTAACGGTTACTGCGCCACATTGGGATGGTAACAGGTGCGTGACTGCGACTCTGTCTTCATTCCCTATCGGACATTGCCTCTGCAGATGATACCACCCACCTAGGTATGCCTCCTGACAGTGCTGTGCTCAGTAATCCCGTAGCGTTCTGTAAATGCTTCATGTTGTAGTGAGTTCATGTAGGTACGAGGTTGACTCGGCCCTTGTGTGTGTGTGTGTGTGTGTGTGTGTGTGTGTGTGTGTGTGTGTGTGTGTGTGTGTGTTTCCAGCTCCCTCTGCAGATGAACTAGCTTTTAGATGCTTTGCATCGCATCCCTTGGCTATTGCCAGCTATTGTCTTACGAGTGATGTCACCCGCCTAGAAGTATGCCTCTGACCGCGCTGTGCTCAGTAAACTCGGTAGCGCGTTCTGTAAATGCTTCATACTGTAGTGAGATCATGTAGATAGGCGTAAGTTCGACTCCCGGCCCTTCCGTGTGTGTGTGTGTGTTTCCGGCTCCCTCTGCAGATGAACCAGCTTTTAGACGCTTTGCATCGCATCCCTTGGCTATTGCCAGCTATTGTCTTACGAGTGATGTCACCCGCCTAGAAGTATGCCTCTGACCGTGCTGTGCTCAGTAAACTCGGTAGCGCGTTCTGTAAATGCTTCATACTGTAGTGAGATCATGTAGATAGGCGTAAGTTTGACTCCCGGCCCTTCCGTGTGTGTGTGTGTGTGTTTCCGGCTCCCTCTGCAGATGAACTAGCTTTGCATCGCATCCCTTGGCTATTGCCAGCTATTGTCTTACGAGTGATGTCACCCGCCTAGAAGTATGCCTCTGACCGCGCTGTGCTCAGTAAACTCGGTAGCGCATTCTGTAAATGCTTCATACTGTAGTGAGATCATGTAGATAGGCGTAAGTTCGACTCCCGGCCCTTCCGTGTGTGTGTGTTTCCAGCTCCCTCTGCAGATGAACTAGCTTTTAGACGCTTTGCATCGCATCCCTTGGCTATTGCCAGCTATTGTCTTACGAGTGATGTCACCCACCTAGAAGTATGCCTCTGACCGCGCTGTGCTCAGTAAACTCGAGCAGCGTTATTAAATGCTTCATACTGTAGTGAGATCATGTAGATAGGCGTAAGTTTGACTCCCGGCCCTTCTGTGTGTGTGTGTTTCCAGCTCCCTCTGCAGATGAACTAGCTTTTAGACGCTTCGCAACGCATCCCTTGGCTATTGCCAGCTATTGTCTTACGTGTGATGTCACCCGCCTAGAAGTATGCCTCTGACGCGCTGTGCTCAGTAAACTCGGTAGGGTTTTATGTAAATGCTTCATACTGTAGTGAGATGATTTAGATAGGCGAAGTTCGACTCGCCCTTCCGTGTGTGTGTGTGTGTGTCCAGCTCCTCTGCAGATAACAGCTTTTAGAAGCTTTGCATGCATCCCTGGCTATTGCCAGCTATGTCTTGCAGTGATGTCACCCGCCTAGAAGTATGCCTCTGACCGCACTGTGCTCAGTAAACTCGGTAGCGCATTATGTAAATGCTTCATACTGTAGTGAGATCATGTAGATAGGCGTAAGTTCGACTCCCGGCCCTTCCGTGTGTGTGTGTGTGTGTGTTTCCGGCTCCCTCTGCAGATGAACTAGCTTTTAGACGCTTTGCATCGCATCCCTTGGCTATTGCCAGCTATTGTCTTACGAGTGATGTCACCCGCCTAGAAGTATGCCTCTGACCGCGCTGTGCTCAGTAAACTCGGTAGCGCGTTCTGTAAATGCTTCATACTGTAGTGAGATCATGTAGATAGGCATAAGTTCGACTCCCGGCCCTTCTGTGTGTGTGTGTTTCCAGCTCCCTCTGCAGATGAACTAGCTTTTAGACGCTTTGCATCGCATCCCTTGGCTATTGCCAGCTATTGTCTTACGTGTGATGTCACCCGCCTAGAAGTATGCCTCTGACCGCGCTGTGCTCAGTAAACTCGGTAGCGCGTTATGTAAATGCTTCATACTGTAGTGAGATCATGTAGATAGGCGTAAGTTCGACTCCCGGCCCTTCTGTGTGTGTGTGTGTGTGTTCCAGCTCCCTCTGCAGATGAATTAGCTTTTAGACGCTTTGCATCATCCGGCTATTGCCAGCTATTGTCTTACGTGTGATGTCACCCACCAGAAGTATGCCTCTGACCGCTGTGCTCAGTAAACTCGGTAGTGCGTCTGTAAATGCTTCTTGCGCATTTGTAAAACCCCCCCTAGAAATTGGGCGTTGACCCCCCGGGGGGGTTTTTTCCCCCTTTTGGGTGAAAGCTTTCCCCGCCCTCCCTTTGGTTGGTTTGTTTCCCCCTGAGTACCCCTTTAGCCTTGACCCTTGGGTAAACCAAGGGTTTATAAAGCCCAAGTATGGTCAAGGGTTTTTCTCCCCGTGGGTTGTTTAGCCCCTCTGGAATGAATACGCATCCCCTTCCGTTTTTTGTTCACCCCCGGGAAAACTTAGCGCTGTGCTCCCGGACCGGTTTTTGTTTTACGTGTGGAACTTTGATGGGGCCCCCTTTGTGGTTTGTAAAACTCCCTCTGAGAAAATTTTTTGAAGTGTCCCCCCTTTTTGGGGTTTTAGTTTCAGGAAAATTCCCCTTGCTCAAAATGGCATTTTAAATGTTCAACGAAGATCTTAGTGGCTTTAGCCCCCCCGTTTGTTTGGGTTTTCCCCCGAGATGCTAATTTTGACGCTTCCCTTTTTTCCAGCCTTTGCCTTTTTTACCCCCCGGATCCCTTCCCGTTTGTAAAAAGCCCCTTTAAAGTGCTCTGAGTGGTCAGAAACCGTGCCCCCCTTTTTTTTGTTTAGTTTGGAAAGGCATTTTTTAAAGTTTTCCTTGGTTTGGTTTGTTTGGGTGTGTACCCCCAGAAGTTTCCTTGACGCTTGCTCGAAACGGGGCGTAAAAACTTCATATGTAGTGAATGTTAGGGGGTTTATCCCCTTTGGTTGTTTGTTCCCCTTGGAGATAAATTTGTAACCCCGTCCCCCGGCTTTCCGTTTGTTTCGGTATGTACCCCCCCCGGTTGCCCGCCCCGGCTGAAAAATTTTTCCTGTAAATCCCCTTAGTGGACAGTGGGGAATTCCCCCCTTCCCTTGTTTGTTCCCCCCTTGAGAATAAATTTTGACTTTCCCCCCTTTGGTTTGCCCAAAAAGTTTTACCCCCCTGAATATTTGCCGCTTTTTGTAAACCGGTAGAGTAAAAGCTTTTACGTTTTGGTCAGTAATGGCATTCAAGCCCCTTCCTTGTGTGGTTTGTTGGTGTTGTCCCCCCCCCGGTGGTTTTTCCGCTCCTCCGGTATTGTTTTGCCGGGTTCCCCGAGTTGTCTACGGTGTGTCAAACTGGTAGTTTTGAAAGCCTTGTAGTAATCGTAGGGTTC